>NC_091461.1:35989512-36237012 GCF_027789765.1 Dendropsophus ebraccatus
TCTGCCTGCTCAAGTGTCCGGAGTTTCTTCTCTCTCATCTGGGTGTCATTCCGTTATGTCTCCTCATCGCTGCAAGGATTCACAGCAAGTATTATTCTCAAGCTAATCCACCCAGCAACGCTATTTCTCTCATACTCCTACTCCCATCATCCGGCACGTATTCTCACAGCCTATGCAGCACCACTCCTGCTTTGTTTGTCAAAGCCTGCTATATACCCGGTTGCATCCGGAGAGACTGTTGCTACTAGTTACCTCATCTATAATAAAACCGCTGTTACTGAACCCTGGCATTGGTGTCCACTAACTGGTGCCCTGACTAAGTGCAGTGAAGAATCGCATGCCCATCATCACCCGCAGATTCCACAGACCGGCCCTACAGCTGTGCTGCCCTCAGGCCTATACCGTGACAAGTATACACCCTGCAGCTGCCCCGGTCATTGCCCGCTCATAACACCAGCACTGCGGAAGTGGCCCCCAGGGGCCAGGGCATCGCACATACAGTTATAAAAATTAACCCCTACTTCTATTGAATTTAACCCCTTAAGGACCGGGCCTGAAATGGCCTTAAGGCCCGGAGCAAATTTTATGAATATGACCTGTGTCACTTTATTCATTAATAACTTCGGGATGCTTTTACCTATCCGTCTGATTCTGAGATTGTTTTCTCGTGACATATTGTACTTCACATTTCTAGTAAATTGGATTCGATACTTATAACGAATCTTTATAAAAAAAACAAAATAGCGGGAAAAATTGTAAAAAAATGCATTTTTCCAACTTTAAAACTTTTCTGCTTATACAGAAAATGGTTATACCACATAAATTATATATTAAATAGCATTAGCAACATGTCTACTTTATGTTGGCGGCATTTATTAAACTATCTTTATTTTTTTTTAGACAATGGAAAGCGTAAAACATTAGCAGCAAATTTCCAAATTTTCAGAAAAATATCAAAATCAGATATTTTTAGGGACCTGTTCAGGTTGAAAGTGTATTTGAGGGGACTGTGTGTTAGAAAGCCCCACAAAGCACCACATTTCAGAAACTGCACCCCCCAAACTCTGCAAAAGCACATCCAGAAAGTTTTTTAACCCTTTAGGGGAGTCACAGAAATAAAAGCTACTTGACAAGAAAGAGGAAATTCCGAGTGCACTCACCGGTTGAGTAGAAGAATATTTGCTTTATTCGGTTCTTACGTGCATATTTGCATGGTGTGGGTTCAGGGGGAGAGGGACGCCAACACCTTCCACCAGGGATGACAGCTGTTTCACTCCTCCTAATCGGCGCTTCTTCAGATCCCGCCCCTTCGGTCACGTCACCTCATATAGTCACACGACGTGACGTGTCAGAATAATGGGCGTTACAATGTATTTAAAAACATCAAAAATGTTACCATTTCACATACAAAATAGTTACATAAATCTAAGACATGCGATTATAGGAACATACTTAGGTCGGTACGGTCATTTAGACCCATCCGACCTTGTGCGTTAGTAGCGAGTATCAGACGCGATTTACATTGGAGTAACTGTCGATTGGCATCTCCATACCCTTTGTGATGTATTCGTTTTAATCCCATAATTTTGAGATCTCTCACATCTCCTTTATGTTTTTCATTCATATGTTCTATTAAACGTGGTGCCCCCTGTTTTGTATACAGTGACCTGATGTGCTCACTAAACCGCTTATTCATTGGGCGGATAGTCTTTCCTATGTAAAAGAAACCGCAAGTACATATTAGAGCTTATACGACGAATTTAGTTTTACAGCATATCATATCAGAAATATCACAGGTGTAGCCACCCAAATTTACTGTTTTGCATTGTTGCATATTAGGGCACCATTTACAACTACCACATCTGTGGTTGCCATGTAACGTGTTACTTAGCCAGTTGTCTTTCTTTTTCATTTCTCTACTGGAATATTTGCTGCGCACTAAGATGTCTTTAACCCTTTAAGGACAGAGCCAATTTCGATTTTTGCGTTTTCGGTTTTTCCTCCTTGTGCTTAAAAGGCCATAGCAGTTGCATTTTTCCACCTAGCGACCCACATGAGCCCTTATTTTTTGCATCACTAATTGTACTTTGCAATTACATGCTGAATTTTTGCATTAAGAACACTGCGAAACCAGAAAAAAATTCAAAGTGTGGGAAAAAAACGCATTTTGTTTATTTGGGGGAAATGTGTATTTACGCCATTCGCCCTGGGGTAAAACTGACTTGTTATATATGTTCCTCAAGTCGTTACGATTAAAACGATATGTAACATGTATAACTTATATTGTATCTGATGGCCTGTAAAAAATTTAAACCATTGTCAACAAATATACGTCACTTAAAATCGCTCCATTCCCAGGCTTATAGCGCTTTTATCCTTTGGTCTATGGGGCTGTGTGAGGTGTCATTTTTTGCGCCATGATGTTTACTTTCTATCGGTACCTTGATTGCGCATATACGACTTTTTGATCGCTTTTTATTAAATTTTTGTCTGGATTTGATGCGACCAAAAATGCGCAATTTTGCACTTTGGGATTTTTTTGCGCTGACGCCGTTTACCGTGTGAGATCAGGAATGTGATTAATTAATAGTTCGGGCGATTACGCACGCGGCGATAGCAAACATGTTTGTTTATGTATTTATTTATTTACTTTTATTTATAACCTGGGAAAAGGGGGGTGATTCAGACTTTTATTAGGGGAGGGGGCTTTTTACTATTAACAACACTTTTTTTTTTACTTTTACACTTATACTAGAAGCCCCCCTGGGGGACTTCTAGTATAAGTGCTTTGATCTCTCATTGAGATCTCTGCAGCATAGATATGCTGCAGAGATCCATGAGATCGGCACTCGTTTGCTTTCGGCTGCTGCAGCCGGAAACAATCGAGTGCCGAGCCAGGGACGGCGCCATCTAGGACGCGTCCCCGGCCGGCTTCAGTTACGGAGATCGCTCCTCCGGGATAACATCCCGGTGGAGCGATCTCCTCCACTAGACCCCAGGGAACGGCTGAATCCGGTAATCGGATGCAGCTGTCATGTTTGACAGCTGCATCTGATTACTGTATTAGCGGGCACGGCGATCGGACCGTGCCCGCTAATACCTACGGTCCCGGGCTACACGCGGCACCCGGGAATGGCGCGGTTCAGAGCGTGGTCGCCGCGCGGCCCCGCTCTGAACTTCCTTACCGGCATCAGGGCGTAAATTTACGCCCGATGTCGTTAAGGGGTTAATATTTTTAGTACGTCTAAAAGTGATCATGGGCTTTGTGGTGTATAATTTAGCATAAAGTGGATCATGCTGAATAATATACCAGTTATCTAAGATGGCTTTTCGTATGGTATCTGCTAGTGGACCATATTTAAAAGAAAAGACAAAACGTGCTTTTTCATTAATTTTGTTAGTGTGTTTTTTGTGGCGTTTTTTAAAGGAAAGCAGGTCTTTTTGTTGTTGTTTAGACGCCCTATCATTTGCCTTCTGTAGTATTTTTAATGGGTATCCTCTTCTGAGGAGGCGTTCAGTTAGTTCTTTAGCCTGTGTTGAGTACATCTTGTCAGAGCTGTTAATTCTCCGTAATCTGAGATATTGTCCGTAAGGGACGGCTGTCTTAGTATGTGGGGGATGGTAACTGGAGTAATGGAGGATGGCATTAGAGGCCGTGGGTTTTCGGTAACTAGTGGTGTTTATATGGTTATTATGTATGGTGACAAATACATCTAGGAATTCTATCTGCGTGTTATGGTGTTTGCTTGTAAATGTCATATTCATGTTGTTGTTGTTTAAATACTGAACAAATAGAGTAAATTCTTCAGTGGTCCCAGACCATATGCCAAAAACGTCGTCCACGAATCTTTTGTAGCAGTTCAAATATCTTAAATAGGGTTTTTTTTTTCAGAAAACACAATCTCCTTTTCTAGCATGGCGAGGTACAGGTTGGCGAGGGTACAAGCGACAGGCGTAACCATCGCCGTACCCTCGCCTTGCCTGTACCATTCGTCATCAAACTGAAAACAAATGTTTTGCAGGATGAAGTACAAAGCCTCACACACAAAATCCACGAATCCCTTGCTTTTTTCAGTTTTCTCTAAAAGCTGACGTATTACAGCAACACCTTTATCGTGGGGTATACGGGTATACAAACTTTCTACGTCTATGGTGCCCAACAGTGCACCTTGTGGCCATGCTGTGTCTGCTAAAGTGGTCAAGAATTTATTTGTATCTTTGACTAGGGATGGTATGCCCTTCAAGAGCGGTTTTAACAACCATTCCAGATATTTGGACAGCGGCTCCATAATGGAGCCAATGGCAGCAACTATGGGCCGTCCGGGGGGTGGAATTATCCCTTTGTGTAATTTTGGCACATGGTACCATGTAGCATTTTTAGGGTTAGTAGGGAGCAATTTTTCGGCAGTTTTTTTAGACAAGATGTTTTTTTCTACGTAAGTGCGGAGAAGTGTTTGTAGTTTTTTTTAAGGTTTTGGGAGTTGGGTTTTCTTTCAGTTTAGTATATGTAGTGGTGTCACTAAGTTGTCTTTTACCCTCTGTTTCGTAATCTTTTCTCCACATTACTACTAAATTTCCCCCTTTGTCAGCTTTCTTACAAATGAGTTCATTGTGTTCTTGTAACCATTTTAGTGCATTTTTTTCCTGTAATGTAATATTGTCAGGGTCATGTGGATATATAAGTGCTTTTACTTGTTCTGTAACTTTTTGCTAAAACAGTTCTAAGTTGCTGTCTTGACTTATGGGGGGAGAGAATGTGCTCTTAAGGCCTCCTGTGAAAAACTGAAATTCATCGTTATTACAATATAATTCATTACTGTCGGACAGATGTAACAAGGTACTAAGTCCCTGTCTATCTTGCTCATCCTCTGCTCCTGCCAAAAAGAAACCTAAAGACCCAACTTCCATTGGTTTTTCCCCCTCCACTTCTCTTCCAATATCATGAGAACCCACATTATAAGAAGAAAAAAACTTTTTTAGATTTAGTTTTCGCACGCTTTTAAACATATCTATTTGAAAATCCACTATGTTAAATTCTTCAGTTAGACAATAATTTAGTCCCTTATTCAAAACGGACAATACTGGGTCACTCAGTTCTAAATCTGTGAGGTTGACAACTAATGACGGTTCACTCTCTAAGACGCTGTTCATATTGTCTAGTCTTTCCACGACACCTGCTTCCGCTTTGTTCCGATCCTTTTTATTTCTTCCTCTTCTTCCTCGTAGAATTTTCCTTTTCCTAAAGGGAGAAATTCTTTAGATGCCGTAACCGGTCCTGCTTTTTCCTTTAGGTTTTTTCCTGTTTTTTTATGTACTTGAGGATTCTGTTTTTCATCGTTGGAAGAGGTGTCGGACTCGGTTGTCCAATAGTCACTTGTTTTTTTATTTCTTCCTGGTTGTTTTTTATTATTATTATTTTTATTGGTGTTTAACTCACGTTTTTTGTATTTGTTAGGAAAATTTTGAAATTTCTTTTTTTCAAAAGCCCGTCCTGTCATATAGTCTACTTTATCTCGGATGAATTTATCTTTTTTCACTTCTTTTATTTCATTTTGTAGTTTTGTCAGTTTCCCATCAAGCCTTTTTTGGAAGGCTAGAAACTCATCCTCTTTTAATCTGGTTCGTAGCTCGGTTTTCGTTTTGAGTAATTCGGTTGTGATAACTTCGTATTCTTTTTCATTTCTTTTAATTATCAGTTTCATTAAGTTTGTTGAGTGTATTTGATGTAACTCTTTCCACTCTTGCACAAAGTGTTGGTCATCTATAAATTGTGAGGGTTCTTTGTATGTTCTGAGCCCTCTTGGGACTCGTTCACACTCCAGGTATGATCTCAATGAACTCAAGGTCCAAAAAAGTCGCAATTCTCGCTCTGCAAGATTATGCACTTTATGTTCGAGTCCTTTTGCACTCATAGTTTGTGTTATGTCCTTATTTTCGCATGTCATAAAGAAGGTGTTGGCGTCCTGTCGCCCCGCATCTAAAGTAAACGCAGCTAGTTGGTCTACGGCTAATTCAAGGTTAGCCTCCACGGTAATGTCCATATTGGGTTCCATAACAGGAGGTCTTACAAGTAGGCCTGTGTTAGTGTGCTCAAACTCATAAGAAACAGTCCAATTATCAAAATCAGTACTTAGATAGAAAGAGTCGGCACTACTACGGCTTGTGTTGTGATAATAGCCTCGCCAGCTGCGTGTAAATAGCTATGCTTTCTCATATAGCTTAAACCTTTTGTGGTGCGACGATCGGGTAAAGTAGAATAGCAGTTCATATAGTACTTGACAAGAAAGAGGAAATTCCGAGTGCACTCACCGGTTGAGTAGAAGAATATTTGCTTTATTCGGTTCTTACGTGCATATTTGCATGGTGTGGGTTCAGGGGGAGAGGGACGCCAACACCTTCCACCAGGGATGACAGCTGTTTCACGCCTCCTAATCGGCGCTTCTTCAGATCCCGCCCCTTCGGTCACGTCACCTCATATAGTCACACGACGTGACGTGTCAGAATAATGGGCGTTACAATGTATTTAAAAACATCAAAAATGTTACCATTTCACATACAAAATAGTTACATAAATCTAAGACATGCGATTATAGGAACATACTTAGGTCGGTACGGCAGTATCGGCAGTTACTCCAATGTGAATCGGGTCTGATACTCGCTACTAACACACAAGGTCGGATGGGTCTAAATGACCGTACCGACCTAAGTATGTTCCTATAATCGCATGTCTTAGATTTATGTAACTATTTTGTATGTGAAATGGTAACATTTTTGATGTTTTTAAATACATTGTAACGCCCATTATTCTGACACGTCACGTCGTGTGACTATATGAGGTGACGTGACCGAAGGGGCGGGATCTGAAGAAGCGCCGATTAGGAGGCGTGAAACAGCTGTCATCCCTGGTGGAAGGTGTTGGCGTTCCTCTCCCCCTGAACCCACACCATGCAAATATGCACGTAAGAACCGAATAAAGCAAATATTCTTCTACTCAACCGGTGAGTGCATTCGGAATTTTCTCTTTCTTGTCAAGTACTATATGAACTGCTATTCTACTTTACCCGATCGTCGCACCACAAAAGGTTTAAGCTATATGAGAAAGCATAGCTATTTACACGCAGCTGGCGAGGCTATTATCACAACACAAGCCGTAGTAGTGCCGACTCTTTCTATCTATGTACTGATATAGAAATAAAAGCTAAGTGTGTAAGAAATTTGAAAATTTTTATTTTCTGTACAGAGATTTTAGTGTAATGCAATATTTTTCATAATTATGAACCTATTACCAGAGAAATGCACCCCAATATTTATTGCCCCGTTTCTGCAGTTTATAGAAATATCCCATATGTGGCCCTATTGCGCTATTTGACGCAAGCACAAGCCTCAGATATAAAGGAGCGCCTAGTGCATTTCAATGGCTCCGTTATATTTGGTCATTTCTGACTGTACCACTTCAGGTTGGCAGAGGCTCTGGGGTGCCAAAACCTAAAAAAAAAACCTAAAGGGACACCATTTAGAAAACTAAACCCCTCAAGGAATGTAACAAGGGGTGCGGTGAGCATGTGGACCCCACAGGTGCTTCACAGATTTTCCGGACAATGTGGCGTGAAAAAAGACAAAAGTATTTTTTACACTAAAACGTTGTCCTAGCCTTCAATTTTTCATTTTCAAAAAGGAATAAAAGGAAAAAAAAAAACACAAAACATGTAGCGCAGTTTCTCGTGAGTACGGAAATACCCCACATGTTGACATAAAGTGCCAAGCGGGCGCAGGACGAGCCTCCAAAGGAAAGGAGCATTTGGAAGCTGGATTTCACTTGAATGGATTTCAAGGGCCACGTTGCATTTACAGAGCCCTCGTGCTGCCAAAACACTGAAAACCCCCCACAGGTGATCCCATTCTGGAAACTACACCCCTCAAGGAATCTAACAAGGGGTGCAGTGAGCATATGGACCCCACTGGTGACGGGCACAAATGTGGAACAATGTGACGTGAAAGTGAAAATTGTCATTTTTTCACTTTCACGGCACAAATGTGCCCGTCATCAAGGGCTCCATAACCTCATTGCACCCCTTGTTAGATTCCTTAAGGGGTGTAGTTTCCAGAATGGGGTCACTTGTGGGGGGTTTCCACTGTCTTGGCAGCACAAGGGCTCTGTAAATGCGACATGGCGTTCATCATCCATTCTAGCCAAATCCAACCTCCAAAATCCAAATGGCGCTCCTTCCCTTTGGAGGCTTGCCCTGCGCCCACATGGCACTTTATGTCCACTTGTGGGGTATTTACGGACTCGGGGGAAATTGCTCTACACATTTTGTGTTTTTTTTCTCTTTTAACCCCTTGTGAAAATGATAAATTCAAGGCTAGACCAATATTATAGTGTAAAAAATGTAATACTTCATTTTCACGCCACATTGTTCCACATTTTTGCCCGTCACCAGTGGGGTCCATATGCTCACTACACCCCTTGTTACATTCATTGAGGGGTGTAGTTTCCATAATGGGGTCACTTGTGGGGGGTTTAAACTGTCTTGGCAACACAGGGGCCTTTTAAATGCAACATGGCCCCTCGAAATCCATTCCAGCCAAATCCAGCCTCAAAAAACCAAATGGCACTCTGTCCCTTTGGAGGCTTACCCTGCACCCGCATGGCGCTTTATGTCCACATGTGGGGTATTTCTGTACTCAGGGGAAATTGCTCTACACATTTTGTGTTTTTTTTTTTTATCTTTTAGCCCCTTGTGAAAATGAAAAAATCATGACAAGATCAATGATTTAGAGTAAAAATTTTAAAAAAATTACACTAAATGTTGGTCTAGCCTTGATTTTTTTTCCATTTCCACAAGGGGTTAAAAAAGAAAATAAATGCAAATCGTGAAGGGTAATTTCCTCTGAGTACGAAAATACCCCACATGTGGACATAATGTGCCATATGGGCACAGGGCAAGCCACCAAAGGGACAGAGCACCATTTAGAGGATGGAATGGAGGATGGAGGCCATGTCACAATTACAAAGCTCCTGTGCTGCCAGGACAGTAGAAACCCCCCACAAGTGACCCCATTCTGGAAATTACACCCCATAAGGAATCTAACGAGGGGTGCAGTGAGCATATGGACCCCACTGGTGACGGGCACATGTGTAAAACATGTGCCGTGAAAATAAAAAATACCATTTTTTTCATTTTCACGTCCCAAATGTGGCCCTCACCAGGGTCCATATACCCGCTGCCCCCCTTGTTAGATTCCTTATGGGGTGTAGTTTCCAGAATGGGGTCACTTGTGGGGGGTTTCTACTGCCCTGGCAGCACAGAGGGTTTATAATTGCATCATGGCATCCTCTAATGGGAATGGCGGCCATACCTATTTAGCTGGGGAAAAGGGATAATTCTAATTTATTTGGGGGTATTAGGCCAATTATTAGTTTATAAGGTTGAAAATTACAGGTGTCCATCAAATTCAACCTGTGTTGATCCAGAGGAAGGCAAAAATAACTCTTGTAAGGCAGACGACAGTAGCCTCATCACTGGGAAAAAAATTCCTTCCCGACTCCATAATGGCGATCAGAATAATCCCCGGATCAACGTTACCCCTGAAATAGGAATAAGGGGAATAATTTAGAATATGTGGAACTCCAATGACGTGTGGTGCGCCTTGAAGCGATCCAGTATGCAGAGGCCGGAGTGATCAGGACAGGCGTCACACTGGAAAATGGTGTCCTTCCTGATCCCCCTGTTACGCCACACTCTGCACTTCTTCTGGGGTCTCCCGTTCTCCTGTGTGGGGGACGTCACCTGGAAAATGTTGCCCGGGGGCGATCTGGGGTCCTTCATATCCAGAAGCGCTGGGTCCGCTCCATGGCTGCTAAATATTAGGGCTTTATTACTACTTCTGATATTTTCGGATCGTGCCGCAAGCTACAGTAGCTCAGGCAGTGAGGGACCGGAAGAGGGGGTGCTGGTATAAAAGTTATCCCTGTACGGGTGGAAACCTTTATCCAGCAGTGGGAAGATCAGTTCCTGAACGATCTTCCCACTATCTCGGAGGATGGTGGGGGGCATCTGGGGGCAGGATTCTGGTGTCCCATCCTTTATACACTCTAAGGGTACGTGCACACTGCAGAATGGCGAAGGATAACCCTTTGTGCATTCTGCAGCTGGCACCCACCGGCGGACTGATGGTGGCGAGCGTCTCCGTCCATGTCATAGACTCCATTCTATGCACGGGCGGATTCCGCTCTCCGTCCAACGTATTCATTCTTTGGACGGACGATGGAATCCACCCATGCATAACATGGAGTCTATGACACGGGTGGAGACACTCGCCTGTATCAGTCCGCCGGCGGGTGCCAGCTGCGGAATGCACAAAGGGTTATCCTTCGCCATTGCGCAGTGTGCACGTACCCTAAATCTGTAAGTGTACCCTGAGGTACTCTCACAGAGTTAGTAGAATTTCACGCCATACCGTCATCTCTTATTGGGACAGTACTGGCGGAAAAGACGTGTCTGGGGGGGAGCGTACGCTACGCTACCCCCAGACACGTCACTGGATGATGAGGATGAGGATGAATAGAGGAAAAAAGTATCCCCCCATTCATCCTCACTGGCTGTTTCTGTGTCGGAGGCAATAATAGCGTATGTGTATACCGAAAACACGCCGGGGGCCACTTTTATATAGGGATTGGTATATGGGGTATGTAGTGGTGTAGTGTCAAACTTTATTCATTGTAGTGTAGTGTGGTGTAATGTATTGTTTTTTACGTGTTTTTTTACAGTAAGTATAAAAAAAAAAACTACGCCAAAAATGGTGTTGCTGATAAATGCCACACTTATGTGCGGCACTTATCAGCAGACCGTGGCAGTAGGATATAGAAAAAAAACTTGGAAAAAAACTTTATTACATACTGAACATCCCTATAGCTGCTGATAAGTGTATTACACTTATGCCGCTAGGGGGCAGCAGAGCGCAAAATCCGAAAAAAGAAGACGCTGGAGCCGAAAAAAGATGAAAAAAGCCGAACGGGACGTCACGGAAGAAGCAGAAGACCCGACGAGAAGAAGAGGACGCCGCGAACCCGGAAGACGCCAATCAGGACCCCGGGACAGGTGAGTAATGTACAAATACCTGCTCTGGACCCCTCAGCTACCTAGCTGAGGGGTCCAGAGCAGGTATTTATAACTTTTGGGGACTTTGATCGCCGTGAACGGCGATCGCGCCGGTGGCACCGTGACCACCATTACTTTTTACATTAATGGCGGTCCGTGCCGTCCTCGGACAGCACCGATCGCCATTTTTTCAGGGTCATCGGGTCAGCGATGGCCCGGAAAGGTTCCGATCGCCGCTATTGGCTCATCTGAACTTATAAGCCAATAGCGGCGATCGTCGGCATGGGGGGGGTTAACAACCCCCCATGCCGACAGGGAGAGATGGCCTGCTGTGTATTTCTGCAGGCCATTTCTCCCGATCGCATGCGGCCGGTCTGCGGCGCCCTCTTAAAAGGACCCGCGTACCGGTACGTCATGGGTCCTTAAGTGACAGTGATCCATGACGTACCCGTACGTCATGGGTCCTTAAGAGGTTAATGGGGTTCGAGTTTAAGTCGAACTTCAAACCGAACTTCACTACTGTTCGAAGTTCGACTCGAACCCGAACATTTTACTGTTCGATCATCACTAATCACAAGCATACTCGACTTGTGGTCAACTCTACTAAACACTTAATTTAATTTTTAGAGTGTTAGAATGCTTACAAAGAAGAAAGAGGCTCACAAGCCAGTTCATGTCTGCACTAGTTCTATATGGAACCTACTGCATTTTTTTCCACTTATATGAAATATTTTTCGTAATACTAATTGTAGAGTTGCTTTAACCCTTTAGGAAACGAGCCAATTCTCACTTTTGTTTTTTCCTCCTCGTGTTTAAAAGGAAATAGCACTTGAATTTTTTCCAAGTACAGACCCACATGAGCGCAATAAAACTTTTTTTATTTTATTTTTATTTTGTGGGGTTCTGTATTTACTTTGTTTGCCCTATGGTAAAACTGACATGTTGTTTGTGTTCCTCAAGTTAGTATGATTATAGTGGCAGGTAACTTCTATACTTTTATTAATTTTTTGACGACTTTTAAAAAATTGAAACCTTTAAAAAAGCTTAATGTTCTTAAAATTTCTCTATTGCCACCCTTATAACGTTTTTATTATTTTTTTTGTCTATGGGGCAAAATTTTTTGCACCATGATTTGTACTTTCTATCGCTAGCTTGCTTGCATATATGTAACTTTTCGATCTCGTTTTTTTTTTGTTTGTTTTTTACAATTTTTGACGTTTTTGCACTTTTGTTTTTCCCCCCCTTGTGTTTAAATAACCATAGCGCTTGCATTTTTTCAGTTACAGACCAAGTTGAGCTCTCATTGTTTGCAACACCAATTGTACTTTGCAATGACAGACTTAAATTTCCATAAAATATGCTGTGAAACCAGAAAAAATTATTTGCATAGCGAAATACAAAAATTGTTTACGAGAGGTTTCGCGTTTACACCGTTTGATTGTTGGTAAAACGTACATGTTATATTTATTTTATATACATTTTGGCCGGACTTCTCCTTTAATGAAATTCAGTGTCTACAGGGTAGTTTGATACTCCTGTGCATTAAGACTGTGAAAATTGTTCCTGCACTTCACAATTCTCCCTATTTTTTTTCTTCTAGGTTCGGAACTGGGTTTGAGGCTTGTAAATGGTAGAAGTCGCTGTGATGGTTGATTAGAAATCCTCTATAAGGGACAATGGGGAACTGTGTGCGATGACTTCTGGGATATTAAGGGTGCACAAGTTGCATGTCGCCAGCTCGGTTGTGGCAATGCTCTTGCATTTAATGGCAGTGCTGCTTTTGGTCAGGGACAAGGACAGATTATACTGGATGATGTGCAGTGTACCGGCAATGAACCTTTTATATGGGAGTGTCCAAATGGGAGGGATTACAGTACATAACTGTGTACACGCAGAAGATGCTGGAGTCATCTGCTCAGGTGGTGTGCAAGGAGGGTAGCGCCAATAACTGTTGCAGTCAAGGACGTCTACGAAGATGCAGGAGAGCAGCGGACCCCAAACAACATGATGAGGTCCATGTGGTGGTTGGGCTGAGGAAATAAATCAAGAATCTTGGTAAATGTGTAAATCCTGCTTGTTATATTTCAGAATTCTTTTGTCTCTAACTGGGAACTAAAACAAAATGAGATCTAGTCATTGGGATAGATCTACTTGATTTATAGATGAACAGTAAATAAAATTCATATTAAGTATAAAACTAATTACACTGTATGACATATATTTGTTTCACAAATTTAAATAAAATCACATTGATT
Source organism: Dendropsophus ebraccatus (assembly GCF_027789765.1). Lineage (NCBI taxonomy): Eukaryota > Metazoa > Chordata > Amphibia > Anura > Hylidae > Dendropsophus > Dendropsophus ebraccatus. Next base: position 36,002,870 of record NC_091461.1, read on the forward strand.
TAACATTGATTGATGTATATTTTTTTTATTAATTCCCATTTGGGCTATTTTCTCATAAAGTATTTCAATCAGTCCTTTTTTTTGTACCTCAACCAGGAGTGGGTTGAAAACACAAAAACTTGGCAAATCTATCCATAATAATATTGCCTTGCCAGTTCCACTCCTGATTTTGATTTAAAAAAGACTAACAAAAATATTATGTCTGGACATTTCCTAAAAGTTTTGTAGAGCTTATTATTTCTTTATTCCCCAGAAACATATGTTGCATACATATACACACTATATGACCCACTTCATGATTACAAATGGTAAAGATATCATCATGGTTTTTTTTATGTCAACGACACGGAAAAACTGCCACACTACTGACAGCAGTGGTCAGTTCTTTATAGCAGGCTAGCCTGTTGTTGAGCCCGTTGCAGCCTTGGGGTACTCCTCGAGTGCTTGTGCCTTCCTGAACACCAGTCTGTTGAATAGCTAACGCTATAGCCCTCCCTCTTTTGCCTTTGAAACGACAAGCTGTGGATGGGACCTGATGCTGGCTTGGGACATCTCCACTAAAGATAAAGATGACATTTGTGGACTGAGACTTCATGTAAGGTCTGCGACAGCATCATTGTGGTCTGGAACAAACTTTTTCTCTCCTAACCTCTCTTCTTCCAGTGGCATGCGGTATGACCAAGTAATTTTGTCGTAACCTGCCCCTCCCCTGCTCTCCTGACTGTTTTGTGGCCTATAAACCAGTGGAGCTAGGCTTGAAAGAAGCTCTCTGGCTCTGCCAAAATTGCCCTGTCCAAAAAATACTCTGTGAAACGGACAAAAAAAGATGTGTAGGAACAATGCCACATACTGTTAGTCATACTCCTTTAAAAAAAAAAACTGCCAAAAGACAGTGATCAGCAAATTTACACAGATCAACCCATTGATCTGACATTCTCACTAGAGATGGGCGAACTGGTTTGCCCGGTATGGGATACTGGTCGTATTTTCCAAAAAGTTTGAGTCCGATCGGATTGGGATTTATGGAAGTCCGCTCCGATTTTTTTTTTTTGTCTAGCTTTCTAAAATGGCAGCCGCCATTTTAGAAACCAGGAAGTGTTCTGGGCAGGAAAAGCGCTTTCCCATGATGCCGAGAACACATCCAATCAGCAGGGATGTTGCACTAGCGCACCCCCTGTGACATCGGTATAGCTTTAAGAGGAGCACTCACGTGACCGCAGGACGCAGTCTGCTAAGAGAGAGAGAGGAGAGTGTTACTACTCCACACAGCTCGTCAGTGACAAAACGCTGGTAATTGCTCGTGCTGCTGTTCTCAGAAGATATTCAACAAACGCAACAAACAACAACAAACGCGAAGACAAAAAGCAGAGAGGAGAAACATATAGTGATTGAGAGAGAAAAATAGAGAGGGCAAAAGATAGATAGGTAGATAAATAGATGGATAGATAGATTAGGCATAGGAGAAACAAAACAAAACAAAAACAGCAGAAAGAAAATAGAAACCAGAAAAGAGTTTTCTCAACCTTATTGTCAAATATACCTCTAGTGCATGTCTGTATAATAGTTTAAAAAAACTACTAAGATATCCAAGTACTATAGTGGCACCCTTGCGAGAGTGTATATGACATACGTGGTTTCATGAGACACAAATATATATCTCTTGTGCATGTCTGTAGAATAAAACAATAAAAATATATATATATAATTTATTTTTTTTGGGGGGGGGGGGGTTGAATAAACTTTATTGTGTGCACTTTTTTATTTGTTTGTAGTGGCATAACTTTATAAAAAAAAATTACATAAGGAATGGGGATTAAAACATGTCTAATTAATATACATATACATGAGGTACATGTGTGCCTATGATAATGGGTAACCATAGATTAAGCTAAATAGGCTAAATGAGCTGGATAGGACTGAGTTAAAACTTTATTATGGATGGGTGGAAGGTGGTGTAACGTGAAAGGATATTATGGCTGAGAGAATATATTAAAGGTTGATTTTGAAAGCTTCATTCAGGCCATTAGGAGACAATGTATCCAGTTTAAAGATCCAAAACATCTCGCATCTCTTTAATTTCTGGAATCGATTCGAAGCATCTGCGGGTATATGATCAATTGGGCAGATTTTGAAGCCAGAGAAGTCATTGCTGTGGTGTATGGAAGAGTGTCTTGATACGCTATGTTTCATAAACCCTGTGTTTACATTATGACAATGTTTATTGATTCGTATTTTTAATAGGTATTTTGGTTGGACGTAGTTTACTGGGGGCCAAACAATTTTTAAGGGTTTTTGCCCTACAGTAAATGAACCTTGAAGTACGTGGGATCTCTTTTTTGAGGATAGGATCACACAGTAGAATCTTCCAATGTTTCTTGAAGAGGTCTTCCATTCTTTTATGGTTCGAATTGAAGGTAGTGATAAAAGCTAAATTAAACTGTTTGACTTTATCTTGTTCTACAGTTGTTTTCTGTCGTGATAGTTGTAAACACTCTTCTTGCGTAAGATTATTAGTTCTTCTTAGAGCTGAGTCGACTACTTTTGTAGGGTAGCCTTTGGCTGCGAATCTATTCCTCAAAGTACCACATTGCGTTTCATAGTCACTATCTTTAGTGCAATTTTTTCGAATTCTCTTAAATTGACTGAAGGGGATGTTGTCCTTCCATTTCTTCAGGTGAGAACTATGATAATCCAAATAACTATTACTATCTACTTTTTTGAAATGTGTTTTTGTGATGACTTTCTCTTTTTCTGTGCTGAGTTCTAGATCCAAATATTCTACTTGGTCGCGGGAGTACGTGGCCGTGAAGGTGAGTCCCCAGGAGTTCTCGTTTAGGTAAGATACAACATTTTTTGCTTCATCGATTGTACCATTCCATATAAGGATGAGGTCATCAATATACCGTTTGAACAAATGTATTTTCGGAAGCCAGATGGGATTGGAATAAATAAAGACTTCTTCAAAGAGGCCCATGTATAAGTTAGCATAGCTTGGGGCGAAACGTGTGCCCATGGCCGTACCTCGGGTTTGCCTGTAGATTAACCCTTCAAAGTGAAAACTGTTGTGCGTCAAAATGTATAAAATGCTGTCTAGAATAAACTGTCTTTGTTTTTTGGGAATAGTGGGATCTCTATCTAGGATCTCCGCAATGCACTCAATACCCTTAGTGTTGGGGATATTTGAGTAAAGGGCAGATACATCTAAAGTCACCCAAATATAATTTGAGTGCCATGGAATGTTATATAATGTGTTAATAAGGGATGTAGAATCCTTTAAATAAGATTTGAGAGAGATCACGTTTTTTTGAAGTAAGAGATCTACATAATGGGACAGGTTGCTGCTGACTGACATCACACCTGAAATGATGGGTCTTCCTGGAGGATTTTTCTCGTTCTTATGTACCTTTGGTAGGTGGTAGAAGGTCGCTAATGATGGATTATGCGGAATAATGTATTTTCTCTCTTTTTCAGTGAGAATACCGGCTTCAAAGGCTGTATTGACCAAAGACTTTAACTCCATGAGGTAAGTATGGGTAGGGTCTGTGTCTAGTATTTCATAGTACCCTGTATCCGATAAAATATTGGATGCTTCATTCAGGTAATCACGACATATTTAATGTAATGACGACATATTTAATGAATTCATTGGTCAGTGAGAAGATATACCTCTTCTCAAACACGGCCAAGAAAATATTGGCGATGCGCCTTTTGGGGGATAGATCGGTATATTTACCACTTAAAGAAGATCCCACTCAAAAATATTCTAACCAACTTCAATCCTTCTTGAGAAAATCGGTGGAATCAGGGGTCATCTCTAAAAAATGTGCAGAGAGATTACTTTACACTCATCCCCGTAAGCCATCTTGGTATTTTTTGCCCAAAGTCCACAAGTCACCGAGCCGACCCCCTGGTCGCCCTATTGTGGCGGGGATCGGCTCGGTGACTGAGGGATTGTCTAAATATGTAGACTGGTTATTGCGCCCCATGTTGCAGGATATTCCTGCTTACCTGAAAGACACAGGCGATTTTTTACAGACTTTACAGGACATTACTTGGCAGGAGGGATATAGCCTTGTCTCCGTGGACGTCGAGAGCCTGTACACCCGCATCCCTCAGGATGCGGGTGTGCAGGCTGTCTGCGAGGTCCTCGCCGACATTGGAAAGCCTGCCCTATATGTTGATTTTGTAGGTGAGGCTTTGGATTTTATCCTTTCTCACAACGCCTTTAAATTTCAGGATGGTTGGTTTAAGCAAGTATCAGGCGTTGCAATGGGGACCCCAGTTGCATGTTCCTTGGCCAATATTTTCTTGGCCGTGTTTGAGAAGAGGTATATCTTCTCACTGACCAATGAATTCATTAAATATGTCGTCACGTATAAACGTTTTATGGACGACATATTTATCATTTGGTCAGGGTCTAAGGAACATTTTTCAGCCTTTGTGGATAATTTGAATAAAGATGCAAAAATGAATATGGCGTTTACATCAGTATATGGAGGTGACACACTGGATTTCCTAGATGTGAGAGTAAAGGTGCTGGCTGGACAACTCACTACTTCAGGTTTTCGTAAACCTACTGCTTCTAATGCTTTACTGCATTTTGACAGCTTCCACCCCTCCCACGTTAAGAGGGCCATCCCTTATGGTCAGTTCCTGCGGCTTCGTCGCCTTAATAGTACAGACGAAGGTTTTTTGGCACAGGCCCAGGAACTGTCTATTAGGTTAGAAGAAAGAGGCTACCCCGATCACATTATAAGAGTAGCGAAGCATAAGGCGTGGAGTCAGCCAAGAGAACAGGTAGTTAAATATAGAAAGAAGAAAAGAGGAGATAGGAGATTTGTTTTCTCCTTCAGATATACAGAGATGAGTCAGGTAATTCAGAATGCTATCAGGAAACATTGGCATTTGATAGAAGGTGATGAAGAGGTTAGGGAAATCGCTACTAGACAACCTATTTTTTCATACAGACGCACACGTACAATCAGGGACTCACTCACTATATCAAGGGCCAATAGTACTATTAACACGAGAAAAAATAACTGGTTGGAAGATCGTGGTCCTAGGGGTAACCATAGATGTGGATTTTGTTCTTTTTGCAGCTGCATGCAGGAGGGCAGTGAGGTGACCATAGGTGGCACAAGGTGGGAAGTTAGACAACTTGTTACATGTAGGTCTAAATTTGTGGTCTATGCCATCTTGTGCCCCTGTGGTCACTTCTATATAGGAAAGACCATTAGACAGTTGTTTATTAGATTTAGGGAACACTGTAACTCCATCAGGACGGGAACTGGTTGTACACGCCTAATAGACCACATAAATAGTAAACATGATGGTGATAAAAATGTCCTTAAATTCTTAGGTCTGGAAGTTGTAAAACCCTTCAGGAATGGAGGAGATCGCCACCAGCGGTTGCTGAAACGGGAGTCCTGGTGGATTATGAAAACAAGGGCCTTAGGGGCTCTAGGTCTCAATGATAAAAATGATATGAGTGTCTTTATATAATTGTTAGTTCATTGTTGTGTATTGTGTTTTTGTTATGGTTTTAACTGTATGTTTTCTCTATGTATCTTTAGTGTGTTCCCTAAGTCTTTTGTGTTGTTACATATGGAGTTAATATGGTAACTATAGCAACGGCTTGAGCGTACGCATAAAGCTGCGCCAGCCGCATGACGTAGATTATGTGAGCCAGTTGAAGCGCACAGGCGCGAAACGTCGTCGCTCTAATCTGTGGAACGCACCGCTTGTTTGTACACTGCTCTGTCCCTGAAATAAAGCATCTGATTACGCTCTATCCTGGTGAGTTGCCGTTGTATTTCTACTTGTCTTCAGCTGTACAGTGGACTTTGGTCTTTAGCAACGAGCACCGCCTGAGCGGCTATGTGTCATATGGTACGCTGGACTGTTGGAGTGTGTCGAATGTCGTAGTGCCTGCTTTCCTTCTACTGTTTGCATATAACTTTAAACTAGTCCTAACTTTAAACAAATACACTCTATACATTGCTAATGTGGTAAATGACTATTCTAGCTGCAAATGTCTGGTTCTTGGTGCAATATCTACATAGGTGTATAGAGGCCCATTTCCCGCAACTATCACTCCAGTGTTCTAATGGTACAATGTGTTTGCTCATTGGCTCAGAAGGCTAATTGATGATTAGAAAACCCTTGTGCAATCATGTTTACACATCTGAAAACAGTCTAGCTCGTTACAGAAGCTACAAAACTGACATTCCTTTGAGCAGATTGAGTTTCTGGAGCATCACATTTGTAGGGTCAATTAAATGCTCAAAATGGCCAGAAAAAGAGAACTTTCATCTGAAACTCGACAGTCTATTCTTGTTCTTAGAAATATTGGTAATGGAGTGGCCAGCGCAGTCACCAGATCTGAACCCCATTGAGCTGTTTTGGGAGCAGCTTGACCGTATGGTACGCCAGAAGTACCCATCCAACCAATCCAACTTGTGGGAGCTGCTTCTAGAAGCGTGGGGTGCAATTTCTCAAGCTTACCTCAACAGATTATTAGCTAGAATGCCAAAGGTGTGCAATGCTGTAATTGCTGCAAAAGGAGGATTCTTTGACAAAAGCAAAGTTTGATGTAAAAACATTGTTATTTGAAATACAAATCGTGACTTTTCATGGAAAACACAAAATTGTTTGGGTGACCCCAAACTTTTGAACGGTAGTATATATATATAGATAGATAGATAGATAGATAGATAGATAGATAGATAGATAGATAGATAGACATAACAAGTCAGTTTTACCCCAGGGCAAATGGCGTAAAAACAAATACCCCCCAAATAAACAAAATGTTTTTTTTTTGTTTTGTTTTCAATTTCACCACACATTTATTTTTTTCCTGCTTTTGCAGTGTACTTTATGAAAAAATTCAGCCTGTCATTGCGAAGTACAATTAGTGGGGCAAAAAATAAGGGCTCATGTGGGCTTCTAGGGGAAAAATTGCAAGTGCTATGGCCTTTTAAGCACAAGGAGGAAAAAACTAAAATGCAAAAAACGTAATTGGCCCGGTCCTTAAGGGGTTAAAATAGCCAAAAGCCAAATTTTAAGCAAAATAAACATTTTCATGCATCCCTTTAAATCATGTTGCAAATGACAACTACAGATGGCATAGGCAAGGGGGAAATCAAACAGCGTCCACTGCCGTCATTGTGTGTTTGTTTGTGATGTGGTCAGACACGTTGTACACATAAAGGGAACCATGTAAAAACTGAAACGGAGGCCCTTCTGTGAGATGAGCTCTCCAAAAATCCTGGGAGTTATAGGAGAACTGATAACAATACAGTCTTCTTAAGAGACCCTGGAATTTGAATGTTCACACTTTAAACCCTTTAAAGAGTATCTAAGAGAAGGAAAATTTTAATTGAATTTGATGGAAAAACCACCCACTACTACCACTTCTACCAACTTGATTGATCCTGCCTGTTAAACAGTGACTTCTTTCACCTAAAAACATATAGATAGGCCCTTGAAGTGTGTGCTCCAAAAATTGATTTTGTGGCCCTTGAGGTGAGCCCTCCAACATTCCCATTTGATTTGATTTAATAAAAAATAAGTTAAATGAAAGATTAAATTGAATTCGAGTTAATTTGAAATCGAAGATTAAAAAAAAAAAAAAAAAACATCCGGTAAAGTGGCCTTTACAGATTTGACAGCTTCTGGCTTTGAAAGGCGGAGGAAACCCCCAGCAAGTTTTTATCCAGAAATTAAATGGTTTGAAATGGACAACACAAGGATCTTCCTAGAATAGCAAGATTCTGATTGAAAGCTGAAATGACAAGTTTTTGCCCTACACAGGTTTTTGCCCCACACAAGTTTTTGCTTTTGGGGGTGTCTCCTGCCTAAAATCACCTAATAACTAACTGCACACTGTCTCCCTCTCTAGCTACAAGTAGCATCTGATAACGAATCTCAAATGCACTATTCTATGCATGGCCCTTGAGATGAGGCCTCTAAAAATTTACTTGAGGTATTTGAGGAGGGCCCTACACAAATGAGCTTGAGGCACTTGAGGTAAGCCTTTTAAAAGTGGAGTTAGAGGTGTGGGTATTAGTTCAAATAGCAATAGAAAAGTCTCTCTCCATATGCAGTTTAGCCAAATATTTTATAAGGCAATGGAAATCAAGCCTGGAATTTGTGGGAGAAGTCATCGCACCCAGCACTAAGACTGCTTCAGTGAAAGATCAGCTGTGCAAACAGCCATATTATTATAATTTTTTCAAGTGTAGGGCTACTCACAAAAGCTACTGGTTCATGGCCATTCAGATGAGCCTCAATGCTGTTTTTTTTTTCCTGCGGTGGTTGAGGAGAGGGAGGAAATTAGCTGAAGCAGAAACATGACCCTTAACTTTTGGCTGCCTGTTACCGAAAAATACTCCGGTGAGCATAATGCTGGCTGCCCCTCACCAGCACGCATTGCATCTCCATTCTCTTGACCGTGGCTTGTGGTACTACTGGGGTAGTACCAAACTCAGGTATGCTGCCCTGTGTCATGTTGAGAGCATCCATGGCATAAACATGGTGATCCTCAGATGATGTTCTTTGCTCCTGAGGGGTCTATCACTGCATGCTAGCAGTGGATAACTCAGAATTGTCTATGCATATGTGAGTGTGTGTCTCTCTCTCTAATGCTTCTAACCAAGAACTCCACTAAACTTGACTTCTTTCAACAGGAACTAACTTCCCTTTATAGAGACAAACTAAACCTCATAGTGATTGGGGGGACTGTGTGTGCAGAAAAAAAGAGAGATAATGGGATAGAGAAAGGAGGGAAAACACCGGCACCTGTGGCTGGACATAAGAACATCAAGTGACAAACAAAGGTTAACCCAGTGTTTCCCTTTAGCCATGCCCAGGGCAATAAATAAATAATAAAGACACTGACACCAACATCGTCCCACTGTGGGAACCTGAGTGAGTTACTTTGCCCAGGTGCAACAAAGAACTTAGTGGCACTAACAAGAGCTTTTCTTGGTTTATAGGATGAGGCTCTGCTGCTAAAGGGAGACAATCCAGTGTGAAGATATGGCTCTGAGCAGAGAGGGAGGTACACAGTGAAATACATTCACATTATGCAATTGGCAAGTACAGTCATGGCCAAAAGTTTTGAGAATGACACAAATATTATATTTTCACATGATCTGCTGCCCTCTGGTTTTTATGTGTGTTTGTCAGATGTTTTTATCACATACAGAAATATAATTGCAATCATATTATGAGTAACAAAAGCTTATATTCACAGTCAGAATGAGTTAATGCAGCAAATCAATATTTGCATTGTTGACCCTTCTTCTTCTTCAGGACCTCTGCAATTCTCCCTGGCATGCTTTCAATCAACTTCTGGACCAAATCCTGACTGATAGCAGTCCATTCTTGCACAATCAATGCATTTTGTCAGAATTTGTTGGTTTTTGGCCACCCGTCTCTTGATGTTTGACCACAAATTCTCAATGGGATTAAGATCTGGGGAGTTTCTAGGCCATGGACCCAAAATCTCTATGTTTTGTTCCCTGAGCCATTTAGTTATCACCTTTGCTTTATGGCAAGGTGCTCCATCATGCTGGAAAAGGCATTGTTGATGGCCAAACTGCTCTTGGACGGTTGGGAGAAGTTGCTCTTGGAGGACATTCTGGTACCATTCTTTATTCATGGCTGTGTTTTTAGGCAAGACTGTGAGAGAGCCGATTCCCTTAGCTGAGAAGCAACCCCACACATGAATGGTATCAGGATGCTTTACAGTTGGCATGAGACAAGACTGGTGGTAGCGCTTACCTCGTCTTCTCCAGATGTCCCAAACAATCGGAATAGGGATTCATCAGAGGAAATGACTTTACCCCAGTCCTAAGCAGTCCACTCCCTCTACCTTTTGCAGAATATCAGTCTGTCCCTGATGTTTTTTCTGGAGAGAAGTGACTTCTTTGCTGCCCTCCTTGAGACCCAGCCTTGCTCTAAGAGTCTCCGCCTCACAGTGCGTGCAGATGCACTCACACTTGCCTGCTGCCATTCCTGAGCAAGCTCTGAACTGCTGGCAGCCTGATCCCACAGCTTAAACACTTTTAAGAGACGGTCCTGGCGCTTGCTAGTCTTTCTTGGGCGCCCTGTAGGCAACAATGGAACCTCTCTCCTTAAAGTTCTTGATGATGCGATAGATTGTTGAATGAGGTGCAATCTTTCTAGTTGCGATACTCTTCCCTGTTAGGCCATTTTTGTGCAGTGCAATGATGATGCACACGTTTCTTTAGAGATAACCATGGTTAACAGAAGAGAAACAATGATGCCAAGCACCAGCCTCCTTTTAAAGTGTCTAGTGGTGTTATTCTTACTTAGGGATGAGCGAACCGAACCGTTACGAACCAGATTCATTACGAACTTTGTAAAAAGTTCGGTTCGGTACCGAACCGAACTTTCAAAAAGTTTGTTACGAAGTTCGTTAAAACCGCAACGGCGGCGCAAAACTGTATTGTTTTAACAGAATAGAAGGGGATATAAGGAATTATTACTCCTATAATCCCTTTTATCCTGTTATTATGTGAATATCAAGGTGTGTGACGTCACTACAGGAACAGGAAGTGCCTGAGCGTCCATGCTCTTTCTCATTATGTGTCTAGACTGCAGAGAGAGAGGAGCTCTGTGCTAGTTAGGGAGGGAAAGCACATAGATAGATAAGCAAACAAGTAGATAGCTACAGGGAGGGAGAGGGAGGGAGAGATAGGCAGAGATAGGAAGTAAAAAACTTGTGATATCCAGGCAGAGATAGGGAGATAAAAAAAAAGACAGAGAAAAGTGAGAAGAGTCAGAAACAGCTACCGTTCTGTGAGAGGAGACGCTAGTTGTTGCTGCTGTGGTGGGTGCCGTCAACCTCCGTATAGCTGCCACCAAAAAACTTCATAAAAATAAAACTTAAAATGCCGAAAAACTCAAAAAAAAGTTTGTTTGCTTGTTTGTGATACCCTGTACATTGCTGCTTTGTTGGGTGCTGTCAACCCCGTATAGCTGCAACCCACAAAGTTGTTAAAAAAAACCTTAAAAAACTAAAAAAAAAAAAAGGTTGTTTGTTTGTTCGTTTGTGATAATCTGTACATTGCTGCTTTGTTGGGTGCTGTCAACCCCGTATAGCTGCAACCCACAAAGTTGTTAAAAAAAACCCCTAAAAAACTAAAAAAAAAGGTTGTTTGTTTGTTCGTTTGTGATAATCTGTACATTGCTGCTTTGTTGGGTGCTGTCAACCCCGTATAGCTGCAACCCACAAAGTTGTTAAAAAAAACCCCTAAAAAACTAAAAAAAAAAAAGGTTGTTTGTTTGTTCGTTTGTGATAACCTGTACATTGCTGCTTTGTTGGGTGCTGTCAACCCCGTATAGCTGCAACCCACAAAGTTGTTAAAAAAACCCTAAAAAACTAAAAAGAAAGGTTGTTTGTTTGTTTGTTTGTGATAACCTGTACATTGCTGCTTTGTTGGGTGCTGTCAACCCCGTATAGCTGGCTGCAACCACAAAAGTTCTTAAAAAAGTTCATAAAAAAAAAGTGTAAAAAAAAGTACAAAAAAACACCCTTAAGATTGTCACTGTAAGTTTGTGCCTTGCGGCCTTTGTGGCCTTTGATTTTCTTTGATTTTGCCCCAACAAAAGAACCATGTCCAAGCGTCCTACATCCAGCACTTCACAGGCAGGGACTGCAACAGGCGGTGAGGCTAGGAGAAGTGGCAGCACCAGGCCCGGTGGCAGCCGGGGCAACAGACGTGGCAGCAGGGTTCAGCTACCCCAGACACCCAGTGGTTCTGTAAGAACCACACAGCCAGCGGTTCTAGATTGGCTTACCCAATCCTCCACTTCCACCTCCCAAAGCTTCCAAACGAGGTCGGCTGGATCATCCGACACCACCCTTACATGGGACGGTCAGCGAGAGTCCTCTGCCCCATCCCCTGTTATTACTATGCCAGTCACCTCTGGGGCACCTTCTGCCAGGGAACTGTTGGCAAATCTTGATCTGCCTTTGGATTCTCTACCACTTTTTAGTGATGATGAGGAGGAGGTAGTCCCCCAAAGGCAGCAGGTTGAACGTGCAGAGACTGCAGAGGAGGTGTTGGCTGTAAGCCAGGGAGGGGCATCCAGTGCCACACCTGAGATCCTGTCCCAGCCACTGGAGGACAGTAGCAGTGGTGGTGATGATGATGTCGCTGATTGGACGTGGTGCCCCCAAGCACCATTATCCTCAGCGTCATCAGGGGAGGAAATTGAGGTGCTACCGAGAGGAAGGAAGCGAGGCACAAGAGAAGACAATCTACCAGGCAGAGTCCATTACCTCCAAGCCTTGGTCCTGAGAGGGCACCCTCAGACAGCGGTGGCAGTGAACAACCAGCAAGACCCCCGTGGCTGGCAGCAAACTACGGTCCTCTGTCGTCTGGCAGTTCTTTTGGCTAGGGACAGATAAGCACATCGCTCTGAGCCTGCTGTGCAATGAGAGGGTCAGTCATGGCAGGGGTAATAATCTTGGGACAACATCCATGAGGAAGCACATGGAAAGGCAACACCAACAGGCCTGGAAAAACCGTGACCCCAATACCACCTCCTGTCAGGATGCACCATACACTGCAGAGTGCTGATGTCTGGTCCTCTAATTATGTTGAACACAAGAAACAACAGGTGTCTCAACCAATTACTGTGTGAATTTGAGGGGGTGCCACTCAATGTCTAGATAGTAATAATGTTAACCCACAAAGAAACAAGGAGCTAGACAAACGTTTAAAGAGTGCACTCCACCATATAATAAATATATAAAGATATATGTACAAAAAAGTATATATAATTTTTATTAGTTAATTATACTCACATAAAACACTCACAAAAACACTACACAATACACTTAAAAACATTTAAAAATTCCAGTCAGGAACATGCAAATCTACGGTCTACCCACACAATAGATAAAGGGTATCAGACCTACGGGGAGTAGCAAACAAATAATATTGTCAACATGACCCAAATAAAATGTATAGAATGTCAAAAAGTAAAGAAATAAGGTCCCTAGGCACTCAATGTAGAAGACCAGTATAGCCTGTAGAACCAAAATTCAACAAAGAAAAAACTAAATCAAATAAGGAGTAAATTCAAAAAAATCATAATAATAATAATATATCACCCCAAAATATTGGCAAAACAAATAACCAAAATGCCAAACCATAAAGATATGTAAATGTATGAGGCAAAAAAATATATATCACCCAAAGCAACACAGGAAGGAAATATATAAATCTCGGTGCCTAGATAAATAAAGGGTCATGGAGCTGCTACCCCCGGCAAAGAACCCACGCGTATCGTCACCCTCCGGTGACTTCGTCAGGAGTAAATACTGTGTGTCATAGTGTCCTTAAATACTGTAATGAAGCTGAGTGTTTATGCAGTACAGCTGTTGAATAGGCTAAATTAAATATTCGCGGCTACCTGGTGGTGTTGTGCTGTGTCGATGACCCATCAGACATGGCCGCTCTCGGCGTCCTCAGGGGGCTATTGCGCATGTCCATGCGCATAATGTCATGTGTTCATGACGTCACCCGGTTCTGCGGGATCAAGGCATCACGTGACCTCCCATACGGCAAGTCACGTGTCTCCCGTGTGATGCAATGTTTACACAACTAGAATGAATTGACTATAGTCATGCTGTAACGTGACTCAAAGCATCACATGACTCCCGTCATAGAAATAATGCGGCCAATATGTGATACAGAGTTTACGCTTACGCAGAAACTTGGGCAAGATGAAAGAAAAGAAAAAACAAACTTGTTTCAAAAACACCAGTGTTAACACCTCGGTGACCAGGTTAAAAACACGGGTAAACATAAAAACCACCCAATATAAAGTGCTAATATATAACCTGACTAATTATTTATATTAAAAACTGTAAACACCTAACCTACCCATAATTATACATGTATTAGTGTTATCTACAATAATTTGTATATCTATTTTTTATTTTTTATTTTTTATTTTGTTTTTATTTTTATTATCTTTTATTTTTGTTTTTATTTAGTATTATTTATTTTTTTATATTTATTATTTATTATTTTTTATTTTGTATTTTTTATTATTTTTTATTATTTATTATTTATTAATTATTTATTACCTTGTTGTTTATTTAGTGATTTTTTAGATTTTTTTGATTCAGCCTTTATGCTATTTTACTGTAATTTATTTATGGTATTCTGTTTATGTAATATAGTAGATTATTGATTATTATTTATTTGTTAATATATCACTATTCGCAGATATATATTTATTAATTATTTATTAATTTGGTACAATGAAGAGTAATCATGATTGAACACATATAAAAAATATATAAAAATACACCATGAAGTAAAATTACATAATAACCCACCATAATAAGAGTTCACCCGTTTAATTAGACCCTGGCCACCGGTAAAAATAAAAATTAATGAAAACAAAATAATTAGAGCATGACTAGCTCGAGAGAAAGAAGAAGGAAGTCCACATGGAGCCAACATGGCCACGAAATATTTGGGTTATGGAGGCGTCAAAGGGAGAATCATGCCAAAATACACATTCTACAGCCAACAAAGAACCATACGGTCCTACAAAGTTGGAAGCTCATTCTCTTTGGAATCAAAGAGATCCATGTCTGCATGATCCAAAAATAAGTCAATCCAATTCAATTGACTCAGTCAATTCAGGAACCATTAAGAAGAAGTCGCAGCCCCATAAGTAAGTAGTTTTCTTAATTTCAGGAAATAGTGGAACAAACAAAGAAAGAAACACACAAAGACCGTGCACTGCACACCCACAAAAAAACAATCTTAACATGAAAACGAGTGTAAAAATATCTATCTACCAAGGGTTCTTTGCCGGGGGTAGCAGCTCCATGACCCTTTATTTATCTAGGCACCGAGATTTATATATTTCCTTCCTGTGTTGCTTTGGGTGATATATATTTTTTTGCCTCATACATTTACATATCTTTATGGTTTGGCATTTTGGTTATTTGTTTTGCCAATATTTTGGGGTGATATATTATTATTATTATGATTTTTTTGAATTTACTCCTTATTTGATTTAGTTTTTTCTTTGTTGAATTTTGGTTCTACAGGCTATACTGGTCTTCTACATTGAGTGCCTAGGGACCTTATTTCTTTACTTTTTGACATTCTATACATTTTATTTGGGTCATGTTGACAATATTATTTGTTTGCTACTCCCCGTAGGTCTGATACCCTTTATCTATTGTGTGGGTAGACCGTAGATTTGCATGTTCCTGACTGGAATTTTTAAATGTTTTTAAGTGTATTGTGTAGTGTTTTTGTGAGTGTTTTATGTGAGTATAATTAACTAATAAAAATTATATATACTTTTTTGTACATATATCTTTATATATTTATTATATGGTGGAGTGCACTCTTTAAACGTTTGTCTAGCTCCTTGTTTCTTTGTGGTCCTCTAATTATGGGCAAGGGCAGTACATGTCCGTTACTGCCCATTGGGTCAACATCCTCCCAGGAGACCATCATGAAGTCGGCCCATTCTTGCCACTCTCACCTCCACGGTGCTTTAGGGGGCCAGCAGTGGGTAGCACAAGTTCTGCCTCCACCACCACTGCAGTCCAACCTGACCCAGTGTCTTACCACCGATGTCAGGCCCGCCGCTCTCAGGCTGTCCTCCATTTGGTTAGCCTGGGTGAACGAAGCCACAGTGGGAAGGAGCTCCTCCGGACCATCAGGGAGGAGATAGCTGAATGGCTGGCCCAACGTCGACTAACTGTGTGGTCATAGCGGACAATGGGAGGAACATTGTCTCTGCAGTTCAGCGGGGAGGGCTCACTCATACACCTTGTATGGCACATGTAATCAACCTCATAGTGCACAGGTTTCTCCGATCATTTCATGCACTACATGACCTTCTGAGGATGTCACGTAGAGTGTGCAAACATTTCAGCCACTCCTACGCTGCAAGGAACACCCTGCTCAGAATCCAGAGACAGCACGGTATGCCCCAACATCGGCTAATCTGTGACGTGCCAACCCGCTGGAATTCTGCCCTCCATATGCTCGACCACCTGTACGAGTAAAGGTCAGCCGTAACAGACTACCTCATGGGGCAATCAGTCAGTATCCTCCTCCACTCCAAGGCGGGTAAAACAGGCGCAGGTCCAAGAGGTAATAGTGATATAAAATTTCATAAAATTTATTAAAAGAATTATGCCAGCGACACAACGCGTTTCGAGACCGGTCCGGTCTCTTTATCAAGTGTCTTATGCTATCAGTAAGAGTTGTGCCTTACATCAGCACAACCTACTCAGGTGAGAGTTCTATGTGCTTACTTTCACCACTTCAGTCCTGTCTGAGTTACGCTATGGAGCGCTGTCTTATATTTTGTTTCATGGGGCAATCAGGCAGCTTCACACCACACTGCGACTTCCAAGTGACACACTGGCAGTTAATGCGGGAAGTCTGCCAATTGTTGATCCCTTTTGAGGACGCAACTCTCTTTGTGAGCAGGCAGGACTATGGGATCAACGACATCATCCCACTCCTCCATGTTCTGGAAAGTGCGCTGACCAATATCATCAGCGAGGATTACCAGGCCACAACTCCAAGGCTGAACATCTCCTTGAGCCCAGAGCTGGATGAAGTGCAGATGGAGGTTGAGGAGGAGGAAGATGTATACGCCCAGCCATTCCGCACACTGCCACCTGGCTTCTCTGCCTCTCCATCATAGGAGGAGATGGAGGATGAGGTGGTAGAGGAAGAGCAGGAAGACCCCAGCAGACCCTGGAACTATACCGATAACAGTGGAGAGGAGAGGCGGTCATTGTCCTTGGTGCAGATGGCAAGGTGTCTGCGGGAGTGTCTGCGGAATGATAGCCGGATTGTGGACATCCGCCAGAGGGATTAATACTGGCTGGTTACCCTGTTGGACCCTCGCTTCCGCCGCAAAATGGCAGAATTCTTCCCGCCATCACAGAGGGAGGCTAAACTGGTGTACTACAGGGACATGCTCACCAGTCAGTTGGTCTCAACTCACCTGCGAGACCAGCCAGGTTCCCAGACAACATCCTCTGGGGGGGAACCAGCGCGCTCCACTCCCACCACCACTAGTGGAGGCGTCAGAAGTCGCTACAGCCTACAAGCCCTCATGAGCGATTTAATGCAGCCAGCTGGTGAAGAAAGGACACAGCACCGGACTCATGGCGTGGACCAGCATGAGCTCAGCCACCAGGTCACTGCCTACCTTGATTCCACCCTGCCCTAAAGTGTCACCGACCCCGTGCAGTACTGGGCAGAAAAACTGGAAATTTGGCCTCAACTAGCAGAGTTTGCCTTGGCTCTGCTGTCCTGCCCAGCCAGTAGTGTGGCGTCAGAGAGTGTATTAAGTGCGGCGGGTAACATTGTAACACCGCAAAGAACGAGGCTCTCTTGTTACAGTGTGGAGATGCTGACGTTTGTGAAGATGAATCGTGCCTGGATTACATCGGATTATACCACCCCCCTGCCTGATGTGAATGACTAAGTCATCAGTCACCCGTCTTGCATGGCAATCCGTGTGTCCAAGAAATTGATGTTAATATCTTAAATATGTGCCCAACGTAAAAATCCTTAATTTAACTTATTAAATAATGTTCCCTCCTTAGACCCCAATTTTTTTTTAAAAAAATACCTTAAAAATTCCCAACTTAATTCGGATACATTTGAAAAAACAGATCCCCATTTCCAAATTTGATGCCCATGGTGTGTTGGCCATTTAACATCTCCACACCAGATTAATGCCTCACACCAGTGCACCGTCCAACCCATACCCCAAGAACAGTAGCAACCCTAAAATAACCCCCACGACTATGCTTCAAAAAGTGTGGATTTCACCTTTTGTGAACTATAGCCGTGGGGTTCTATCCCTGGCACCCGTGCCAAGGAACACTACTCACCGTTTTGTGAGCGGGTACTAACTGTTCTTGAGGTATTTTGTGGATATCATGAGAGTAGTGAAATCTTGCACCGCAAATCCCGATGGGGTTCTTCTGTGTGCAAATGATTTCAAGCCTCTCATGCAGTCACACGTGGAATAAAGCTGTCTATGGGGTATATATCACGGAGGCTGCTGTCCTTCAACTGTGATATAAAAAACCACCACAGTTAGTTACAGCAACAAACAGTTGCTGAAAGGCAGGTTAACTTGCCTTATTTACGGGTGCCTTTACAATGGGAGGCTTTTTTGTGGTTCCCTGCAGGCTGAAATCCACAGCGCATCGTTGACTGATTTTATGCCACCTTCAGTACTATGGGGCTGGCCGCAAATACGCAGTTCAGCGCAGAACTGCAAATGTCCGGACGGCACCCTTGTACTGAATGCCATTTGGTCAACGGTATAAAAATGCCCTGTGGATTTTACTCAGCAGACCTGCAGCCACATGTGAAGGTACCCATAGGGTGAGTTTTTTTGGGAGTGACAAAAGCGAGGGTGGGAGGTCACTCCCATAACCCATCAAGGGTTTTTCCCCTACCCACTTTAAAAGATAAGTCCAGGCAATTAACGCTTTAAGGACATGGCCCATTTTCGTTTTTACGTTTTCGGTTTTTCCTCCTTGTGTTTAAAAGGTCATAGCACTTGCATTTTTCCACCTAGAAACCCACATGACCCCTTATTTTTTGCTTCACTAATTGTACTTTGCAATTACAGGCTGAATTTTTGCATAAAGTACACTGCGAAACCAGAAAAAAATTCAAAGTGTGGTGAAATTGAAAAAAAAAAAACGCATTTCTTTTATTTGGGGGAAATGTGTTTTTACGCCATTCGCCCTGGGGTAAAACTGACTTGTTATGCATGTTCCTCAAGTTGTTACGATTAAAACGATATATAACATGTATAACTTATATTGTATCTGATGGCCTGTAAAAAATTCAAACCGTTGTTAACCAATATACGTGCCTTAAAATCGCTCTATTCCCAGGCTTATAGCACTTTTATCCTTTGGTCTATGGGGCTGTGCGAGGTGTCATTTTTTGCGCCATGATGTGATCTTTCTATCGGTACCTTGATTGCGCATATACGACTTTTTGATCGCTTTATATTACATTTTTTCTGGATTTGATGCGACCAAAAATGCGCAATTTTGCACTTTGGGATTTTTTTGCGCTGACGCCGTTAACCGTACGAGATCAGGAATGTGATTAATTAATAGTTCGGGCGATTACGCACGCGGCGATAGCAAACATGTTTATTTATTTATTTGTTTACTTTTATTTAAAACCTGGGAAAAGGGGGGTGATTCAGACTTTTATTAGGGGAGGGGGCTTTTTACTATTAACAACACTTTATTTATTTTTTTTACACATATACTAGAAGCCCCCCTAGGGGACTTCTAGTATATACACTTGGATCTCTCATTGAGATCTCTGCAGCATAGATATGCTGCAGAGATCCATGAGATCGGCACTCGTTTGCTTTCGGCTGCTGCAGCCGAAAACGAACGGGTGCCGAGCCGAGGACGGCGCCATCTTGGACGCGTCCCCGGCCGGCATCAGTAACGGAGATCGCTCCTCCGGGACAAGGTCCCGGAGGAGCGATCTCCCCCACTAGACACCAGGGAAACGTTGCCTCCGGTAATCGGAGGCAGCTGTCAACTTTGACAGCTGCCTCCGATTAGCTAATTAGCGGGCACGGCGATCAGACCGTGCCCGCTAATAGCGGCGGTCCCGGGCTACTCGCGGCACCCGGGATCGCGGCACTTCAAAGCGGGGCCGCCGCGCGGCCCCGCTTTGAAGTGCAAGTGAGGACATATGACGTACCGGTACGTCATATGTCCTTAAGAGGTTAATAACTTTCTGTACCCTTACTTGACCCAGAAACTTATAAATTGACCGGACTTATCCTTTAAGCCAGCTGGTGACAGCACTGAAAACACAAAAGCATACATCCATTGGATTGGACGCTACACTCGGTTAGGATATATGTGTGTGTGTGTATCGCCAACAGCCATAGGCCCAGATTCAACAGGTTTGGCACCAGAGTAGTTGCGTCAATTTGTAAAGCAAGTGCCAGTGAGGTGTCAATTTAATGAAAATTGGACACGTATTTTTGGATAATGGAAATGGGGTAAAGCCTTCTTGAATCTGTGCCTTTTTAAATGTCCTTTCTTCACCTCATGGATTCTGTGGGTGAGGTTCTCTGTCTATTTTACCATATCCGTATCCTGCTAGGTGTAATGTTAGAGGGTTGTTTTTTTTTTTTAACGTTGACTGTCCTGTGCTGAACTCTACATCAACATGTTGTCATGTTTAAAGAATGATTTTTACAAACGTGCATATCCTTAGCTTCAAACTTCAGTTGTCTGTACTAGGTCCTTCTGGTTCCAAAAGAATACTACTCCTACTAATGCCCCCACCGTCAATTGTCTATTTGGAAGCATACTGGGTGGAATCAAGAGCTGCGGAAGCTGCCATCTCAACTTCTCTGTTTTAAACAATGATGGCCTGAGAGCCATCAACTGCTGCCTTCTCCTTCTCCTCAAGTAGCGTCTCCTCGATAATACTGGCCTTGAATCGATCAACTGCTGCCTCCTCCTCAAGTAGCCTCTCCTCAATAATACTGGCCTGAAATCGATCAACTGCTTCCTC
Organism: Dendropsophus ebraccatus; assembly: GCF_027789765.1. NCBI lineage: Eukaryota > Metazoa > Chordata > Amphibia > Anura > Hylidae > Dendropsophus > Dendropsophus ebraccatus. The sequence continues at coordinate 36,023,500 of NC_091461.1, forward strand.
CTCCTGCTCCTGAAGTAGTCTGTTTTTAATAATACTGGCCTGGAATCAATCAACTGCTGCCTTATCCTCCTCAAGTAGCCTCTCCTCGATAATACTGGCCTTGAATCGATCAACTGCTGCCTCCTCCTCAAGTAGCCTCTCCTCAAATATACTGGCCTTGAATCAATCAACTGCTGCCTCATCCTCCTCAAGTAGCCTCTCCTCGATAATACTGTCCTTGAATCGATCAACTGCTGCCTCCTCCTCAAGTACCCTCTCCTTGATTATACTGGCCTTGAATCAATCAACTGCTACCTTATCCTCCTCAAGTAGCCTCTCCTCGATAATACTGGCCTTGAATCAATCAACTGCTGCCTCCTCCTCAAGTAGCCTCTCCTCGATAATACTGGCCTTGAATCGATCAACTGCTGCTTAAGTAGTCTGTTTTTTTTTTTTTGTGATTTAAAATTTTTATTAGAGTTTTTATATAAATTTTACAAACACGGCCGAGAGATAGTCGGCCAGGCCACATGCATGCGGCTCTGTCACAAAGTAGAGTTTTACCATATATAATAGTTTAGCATCAAGGAGTTAACAAATTACAACAATATAACGTACAACACGTAACATACAACTTACAGTCCTGCATTAGAAGATACTATGCTTGTAATTTGTTCTGATTATCAGTCAGCTTATAACTTTATAAATTTTTTGCCAACCAGCTCCTCTCTTATAAAAATAATAATAAACATGCCGAGTGAACAAAGAGAATAAAGAGAATAAATGCCTATCTAGGTTCTGTGGAATTGCCCAAACTTAGTTAGGAGACAATCATTTGTAAGCTCATACATCTAGGCCCAACGCTATCCACTTGCCCCACAGTTTCTCTAATCGTGGAAGGTTTTTTGTTTCTTAAAGCTATGGACCTTTCCATTCTGTAGTTATATTGGACTTTTGCCTTAATTTCTGCTAAGTCAGGAATTGCTGCTGATTTTCATTTCAGAGCAATCGCGTTCCTAGCTGCCATTAAGATATGTATTGCTATTGTCAAGTCCTCATGCGGAATGCTCTCGTTATCCAGTGAGAGTAGTGCCATACTCGGTCCCCACGGTGGTGGGTAGTGCAGCGTTGCCTCCAGAAAGTCCCTGATTTTCCCCCAAAACAGTGCGAGTAGAGGGCACTCCCACCACACATGTAGTAAAGTTCCAGTACTTGTATTACACCTCCAGCATAACGATGATGTTGTGGGATAAATTTTTGCAAGCCTATAAGGCGTCATGTACCACCTGTAGAGTAATTTTCTAGAAGCCTCTAAGTGGCTGACGCAATGAGATATTCTTGAAGGGAGGTAAAACAGTGTCGACCATTGTTGTTCCGTGAATGTCCGATTGAGGTCTAATTCCCATTTTTTTATGAAAATAAATTCCGTGTTTTGTGCTGCTAGAGATTGATGTGTCAGGGCAAGACCTCTGAGTTTCCCTGTTGTGTCTCTGAGAAATATCTCATATTTGGTTTGCTTATTGGTCATTTCAAACCGCACATCCTTTAGGCAGTGCCTGAGTTGTAGATATTTGTAAAAGTCCTTATTGGAGATGTTGTACTGTTGTACTAGCTCTGCAAAGGATTTTAGAATGTTCCTGTTATATAGATCTGCCAAGGTGGTTAGCCCATTTTTTGTCCAAGAAGTGTAGTCGGCATCAGGTATTAATCTTTCCAAGGTCTTTATGGGGATGAGAGACGCCTTTGTAGGGATTAGTAGGTTTTTTACTGTGTTTTTGTTAAATATGGTGATTCCTGCTGTCATTGGTGGCGGTAGGTTAGGTTGCCTCATTGGAGACAATCTCATTGCCCATAGCAGCGTTGGAATGTTATATCCTGGAACTTGAGCCGATTCCAACTCTACCCACTGTTTAGTAGTGTCTTCTCTAAACCATTGTTTCACCTGGTCCATTATGGATGCCTGATAGTACTTAGTAACGTCTGGACATCCCAGTCCCCCCATTTTAGTTGGTAAACATAGGATTTTGTGTGACACTCTAGTTCTTTGTCCCAACCACACATACCCGTTTATTGCCTTTTGTATACGTTTTAGAAGGGTCACCGATAGGGGTATAGGTAAGTTTCTAAAAAAATAAATTATTTTGGGAAGAATCATCATTTTAATTGTAGAAATCCTACCAACCCAAGATATTGGTAATGAGGTGTATTTTGTTATGTCATTTTGAATTGTTCGTAGTAAGGTATTGTAGTTAATCATTGCTAGCTTTTGTATGGGGTAGGTAAGAGTAATGCCTAGGTATGGGATGGCATTGTCTGGCCATTGGAATGGAAAGTTTTGTTTTAGTCGCAGCACTAAAGGTTGGGGTAGGCCCATATTTAAAATTTGTGATTTCACTGAGTTAACCTTATAATAGCTTATTGTTCCGAATTCAGTCAGAATTTGTACCACTGACTGCAAAGATACATCTGGTTCAGACAGTGCGAGAATTATATCATCCGCAAACAACCCGATACGGTGTTCCTTTGCTCCCACAAATATACCCCTCAGAGACTGGGCTTCTCTGATTTTTTGTGCTTAAGGTTCTATAGCAAGTACAAATATTGTTGGGGACAGGGGGCACCCCTGTCTTGTCCCATTGGTTATGTGGAAGGGGTGAGAGAGAATCCCTGAGGAGTAAACCTGTGCCGAGGGGACCGTGTATAGGGCCATTATAGCTTTCAGAATGGGACCAACAATCCCAAACTTTGTCAATGTCGCCTCCAAGTAACCCCAGTGTACCCGGTCGAACGCCTTCTCCGCATCCAGGGTAAGGAGCAGAGAAGGCGTTTGCCGGGCCTCCGTTATAGCAATGAGGTCTATGAACCTTCTGGTTCCGTCGCAGGTTTGTCGCCCTGCTACAAATCCCACTTGGTCCTGATGTACTAATAATGGTATCATGTCCGCTAATCTATTTGCCACTATTTTGGCATAGATTTTTAGATCCCCATTTAGTAGTGAAATGGGGCAAAAATTTGCTGCTATGTCTGGTGATTTCCCTGGTTTCGGGAGGGTTATTACCACGGCTTTTAACATTTCTGCTGGAAATTTGTCTCCTACTAGGATGCCATTAAACATTCTAGTTAGGTAGGGAATGAGTATATCTTTATGTACTTTATAATAATCGTTAGTCAGCCCATCTGGGCCTGGGGATTTGTTTGCTTTTAGGGATTTTATTGTTAATAGGACTTCCTTGTCTGTTATGGGGGTGGAGAGGCTTTGCAACTGGGTTGGGGAGAGTGAAGGAAGTTTAATCCCATTTAGGAATGATGCAATCCTATCCGGAGATGGTTGAAGAGTAGAGGGGTCATCTACCAAGTTGTAAAGGGCTTTATAGTAGTCTGTCAAGTTGTTAGCGATGCCTTGGGGATCCATAATTTTGGTCTTATGGGCATCGTATATGAATGGTATTCGGGATTTGGCCATTTGTTTATTTAGTTGTTTTGCTAGTAGAGCCGAAGGTTTATTTCCGTACCAGTAGTGCTGCAGCCTAATTCTACTTAAAGCTAGTTCAAATTTATGTGTGTTGAGTTCAAGGAGTTTTTGCGTGACTAGTGTTATCTCTAGTGCTCTGTCAGAGTCAAATTGCGTTTTGTTCAATCTGTGGAGTTCTGCTAGTTTGCGTTGCAGGTCTAGAATTTGTTGTTGTCTATGTCGTTTGTCAAATGATGCCTGTTTTAAAAAATGCCCTTGTATCAGCGCTTTGTGAGCGCACCACAGAGTGGTGTCCTTGACCTGTCCATTATCTATAATAGTGAAATATTCTCTAAGTGTTTCGAGTATGTGGGCTTTGTAAGTAGTGTTGCGGAGAATACAATTGTTCAGTCGCCAGACTGTGTTTGAAGTGGGCGAGTGGGAATCAGAAATTTCCGACCCTATCGGTGCATGGTCAGACCATTCTATAGTTCCAATATTCGAGTTTTTAATTTTGGGTAATGTGGTATGGTCAGTCAAGAAGTAGTCTATACGTGAGTATGTCTTATGTACATGTGAGTAAAAGGTAAAGTCGCGGTCAGTTGGGTGGTGAAGTCTCCAAACGTCATAAAGGCGGTGTAGATGAAGTGTGTTGGCCAGTGGTGTGGGCTCGACTATTTGGGACTTAGCTGTAGCGTCTACTGATGGCCAAACAGTTTTGTTAAAATCACCTCCTATGAGCAGGTGGCCTATCTTTATTTTATTTATGTCAGCAATCACAGTTTGTATAAATTTGTTCTGTCTCTTATTAGGGGCATAGATAGCTGCTAGTGTAAATGGGATGTTATTAAGCTGTCCAGTAAAGTATACATATCTGCCTTCCCCATCTATTATTACTTTCTGTTCTGATACAGCTACAGTATTTTTTATAGCAATGATCACACCACATTTCTTGCGAAGCGCTGGCGCTGCAAAGATTATGGGGAACTGTTTATGTTTAAATCTGAATAAATCTTCTTTGTTCAAATGCGATTCTAGTAGGAATAATACATCTGCATTCTGAGATTTGGCTTCACGCCATGCCTGGGATCTCTTGTAAGGCGAGTTTAAGCCTTTGACGTTAAGGGATATGATTTTTATAGCCATTGAGCTGACTCGCTATATGCTTACCTGGTGCTTCCCAAAAATATGGTGCGATCATCCCAATCTGAAAGAGAGAGCTGGTGGCATAGTGGGTTAAGATTACAAGCTGCAGGACTGTCATAAAACATAAAAAACTATACAAAAATATAACTGTGAAACTAAGTGAAGTAAGTCGTCTACATTTGCCATGTAGGGGGGTTATGGCGGAAAAAACCATAATTAGAAAAATAACATGCCCCTATCAGCCAAATGTAAAGTATATAAGTAGAACTACAGACCAATCGCAGTGCCTAAGCAAAAGTTCCAATCAGAGATGGATCTTACATTTATGTCCAGGGTGGTTGGAATCATGTAGGTCTACGTCTCCCAATAGGGGTTGTGTGCCATTCTTTGTCGATTGGCTGAGAACGGATTCTTTTATCTGCCCTAGGAGATGAGGCAGTAGGAGATAAGCCCCATTCCATACATAGCTTCATGGCTGCTTCAGGCGTTTGTGCCAATATCTTGGATCCGTTTCTTGTTATTATGAGCTTAACAGGAAATCCCCATCTATATTGAATTCCGTTATCCCGCATAATTTGGGTACTAGGTGCAAAAGCTCTTCTGCGCATCATTGTCGCCGCTGATAGGTCAGCAAAAATGGAAATGGGTTGAAATCTCAGAGGTAAATCGGGTTGTTGTCTAGCCGCTTGCATAATTCTCTCCTTAATGTGGAAAAAATGGATGCGCAGGATTACATCCCTAGGCAGTGTGGGAGAGAGGTTTTTAGGTTTAGGTAACCTGTGTATACGGTCTATTATGAGGTCTGCATTGGATGCGTTGGGGAGGAGAGTTGATAAGAAATCAACCACAAATTCTTATAGGTCTTCATTCTTGACCGTTTCCGGTATCCCTCTCAGGCGTAGGTTGTTTCTCCTCGCCCTGTCCTCCATGTCTGCTATTTTCATTTTAAGTGCGTCTACCTCATCTTGTAAGTTATTTGTACTGTCAGCTATGATATTGTGTGCTGCTGTCAGTTCGGCCATCTTATTCTCAATGTGGGATGTTCTCTCCCCTATGGCTGAAACATCTCTCTGCATAGTGACACACATATCTTTTATTTCACTGTGCAGGGATTTCTTTAGCTCCTCCATTAATTGTTTCATGACAGAGATAGTTAGGGGAGCCTCCTGGCCCATGTTTGCCTGTGAGGGGTATGTGCTTTTCCATGATAGTGGAGTGGGTGGTAGGGATGGAGTGTCCATGTCTAACAGGGCTGCCATATCATTATTCCCCTCCTCCGTCTCACCTCTTTCCTCCATGGCGGCTGTTTCTTCCCCCTGTGTCTCTGAAGCCTGGCTGCCGCTAGGTGAAGATGGCAGAGATAATAACGGATCAGGCAGTGAAGTGTCTCCGCTTACTTCCCCGGTAAATACCTCGATGGGTGTCAGTGTTATCCCGTCGGGAAGCGCTGGAGCTACTTCTGGGGAGTTGCTGCGCACGTCCTCCATCGCTGTGCCGGCGCCATCTTGTGCAGCCTCCCGTGCTGGAAAGAATTGAGGGATCTGTGCCGGGTTCTTCTTCCTTCCCTTATCCTTCCTCATTGCGTCCGATGAGGCAGAGGGTGGTACTGCTGCCGGTGGGTACAGTTTGGGGTCTGTATTGCTGCTGTGTGCCGGTTTATGGCTGGTCGTAGCAGGAGCTCGGCTGTCTTGCTGCCTACTCCATGCGCCTCAGGACACGCCCCCCAAGTAGTCTGTTTTTAATCATACTGGCCTGGAATCAATCAACTGCTGCCTCCTCAAGTAGCCTCTCCTCAATAATACTGGCCTGGAATCGATCAACTGCTGCCTCCTCCTGCTCTTCAAGTAGTCTGTTTTTAATTATACTGGCCTGAAATCAATCAACTGCTGCCTCCTCCTCAAGTAGCCTCTCCTTAATAATACTGGCCTGGAATCGATCAACTGCTTCCTCCTCCTCCTCAAGTAGCCTCTCCTCGATAATACTGGCCTGGAATCAATCAACTGTTGCCTCCTCCTGCTCTTTAAGTAGTCTGTTTTTAATTATACTGGCCTGGAATCAATCAACTGCTGCCTCCTCCTACTGCTGCTCAAGTAGTCTGTTTTTAATATACTGGCCTGGAATCGATCAACTACTGCCTCCTCCTCAAGTAGCCTCTCCTTAATAATACTGGACTGGAATCGATCAACTGCTGCCTCCTCAAGTAGCCTCTCCTCGATAATACTGGCCTTGAATCGATCAACTGCTGCCTCCTCCTCAAGTAGCCTCTCCTCGATAATACTGGCCTTGAATCAATCAACTGCTGCCTCCTCCTCAAGTAGCCTCTCCTCGATAATACTGGCCTTTTGGCACTTTTATTTACTATATTTTATTATTATTTCTATAAAAAAAAAAAAATTCCCCATTATTTTTGCACTTTTTTTCCCCACGCTTTTTTCATTGTAATATCAACTGCAACTAAACGAAACTATACCCTATCACACTCCCACTATTGTAGCTGCAATTATTCAGCCGTTAGAGCAAGGTTCATTTTTGGTTCGGTTCGGACCAATCCGAACTTCACGAAAGTTCGCCGGATCGAACCGAACCGAACTTTTCAAAAGTTCGCTCATCCCTATTCTTACTTAATCATGTCAGATTGATCTCCAGCCCTGTCCTCATCAACACCCACACCTTTGTTAATGGAGCAATCACTGAAACGATGTTAGCTGGTCCTTTTAAGGCAGGGCTGCAATGATGTTGAAATGTGTTTTAGGGGATAAAGTTCATTTTCTAGGCAAATATTGACTTTACAAGTAATTGTTGTTAAGCTGATGACTCTTTATAACATTCTGGAGTATATACAAATTGCCATATTAAAAACTGAAGCAGTAGACTTTGTAAAAATTAATATTTGTATCATTCTCAAAACTTTTGGCCATGACTGTATATTCAAGCTGGATCCGCACTGTGGATTTCGCTTGAAGTTCCACCTGTCCCGCCCCAAAAATTGACGTAAATTCTTTTATGTGGATCGCTGATTGCGCTTCAGAAATCACATTAATCCAATGGGACTGGCGGAATTACAAGCGGAATCCGCAACTTAGATCCCATTTGAAATTCCTTCCGATTCCGTACTGTGAACGGAAGTGTTAAGTGTAGATAATAGAGTTGAGCGAGTAGTAAAATATTCGACTTTTGAGAATTTGTATCGAGTAGTCACCGAGATTCAACAATTCGAACGAATATTCAATCCCATTATAGTCTAAGGGGAAAAAAATTGTGGCATTTGGAAATCCAAATTTGACCACTTGGAGGTCACCAAATCCCCCATGAAACCTCCCTTAACAATGCCAACACCTCCGGAATGACACTGGGACATTAAGGGGAGCATGCCTGGGTGTACCCAACACCCCAAAATCGCAGTATAATGCCACTCTCTGCAGTTGCGAAGGAAAAATATTTGCGAACGCTTTGCGAATGTTTACAGCAATGTTCACACATTTCCTACGTATTTCTTGCGCGTCCGTAGAGCGTCATGTTATTTGCGCGTATCACGCGTCATGCTGTAGAAACGTTACTGGAACAATATGTATGACATGTCTTTTTCTGGGCTACTGGAACAGTATACTGTATATCAGGTACCCTTACTGGGCTACTGGAGCAATTTGTATAACATGCCTTTTACTGGGCTTCTGGAACAGTATTATGACGTGCCTTTTACTGGGCTACTGGAACAGTATATATCAGGTGCCCTTAGTGGGCTACTGGAACAGTATATATCAGGTGCCCTTAGTGAGCTACTGGAACAGTATGTATAACGTGCCCTTAGTGGGCTACTGGAACAGTATATATTAGGTGCCCTTAGTGGGCTAAACCAGGGACACTATAAGTCACTTGTACACACAGGGTACAGGAATGAATACACCTGCTGCTGCTGTTATATCATCTATTTCTTAGCACTGAGAAGTGCTTTGGATTCAGAGTTTACTTTTTCGCTGGATATTAGCCCTGAAAAGGACTTTTGGGTTCTGTAGCAAGCCTGCCTACCCCAAACGCTACTAAAACCTATCTCTCCCTGCTCCAAGATCTTTCCTTGGCTAGGTTAAAAGCGCATCTGTAGTCGAGAGGCGGGAGCCAAGTATTTAAGATTCAAGGTCATGTGGTTCAGCCAACCAATGAGAGTAGACGCCGTTTTCGCATTGCGTGTGTACTCCCAGGGTCCCTCACAGCCTACCTGCATAGTGATTGGATTAAAAGAAGCGCCAACTTTGAATGTTTCCCACGTTGTTTGCCCCACTACTCGATTGAATTCGAATCTTTTGAATACCGCAATATTCAATTGAATACCATCTCGATCAAATCTTATTCGCTCATCTCTAGTAGATAATTAAAATGACCCTTTGCTATTCATCAAATGGGAATTTTATCTTATTATGTAAATAAAGTTGAATAATTTTGTAAAGTTTTACATCTTTTGAAGGGGTACTCCAGAGAGTTTTTAGTTTTTTGTTAAATACACTTTAAATAAAACTATTATTGAAACTTTATAAGGCTAGGTTTACACTATGTAAAAATGACAGCGCTTGCTTGCTCCTCACCATCGACTTGTAGGGGCTTAGGTGTATTACTCTGTTACACTAGATAGGACAATGTGGGCATCATACCTGATTATAGGATGCCAGGGGCACAAAGGCAAGGTCTTAAATTATGTCACTTATGGCCATCCCCACTTTGCACCCTTAAAAAAAAAAAAAAATATATATATATATATATATATATATATATATATATATATATATATATATTAATCATTTTAGTTATTTTTACTGAATGCCAGTCATTGCTGTACATTGTCTGTCCTGTATATTATTGCTGTTATTGGTTAGCCAGATTAGCTGTCTCACCATACCGTTGGATTATGACCGTAACCTCTTAATGACCACTGGCATATATTTATGCCCCCTCTGCCTGGGCCGTGACTGCAACATTTAAGTGTATGTGACAGGAGTATCTCCTGTCACTCTCCGATCAGGACCTCCTGCAGCATGTCTGTGGGGGTCCCAATCGCATGGCCTGACTGCCGGAGGTCTCTTACGTTCCTCCGTGCAGTCAGGTCTTCAGTCTTCTGATAGAGTCTGCCACAGGCAGGCTCTATCAAAATATCGCAGATAACACTGAGCCCTGCTATGCTATGGCATAGCAGTGATCAGTGTTACTGATATAATGTATGTATGTAAAAGTCCCCTAAGGGGACGTAAAAAGTATTTTAAAAAAATCAATAAATAAATAGACTGTCCCAAAGCCCCTCTCCCAATAAAAGTGAAAATCATCCCCTTCCCATCTTATACATAAAACACATAAAAATAATTAAGTTAATTAACATATAATATACTGTAGCTTGCGTAAATGTCCAATCTATTAAAATAAAACATTATTATTCCCACATGGTGAACGGCGTGAACAAAAACGGAAAAAAATGCAGAAATTGCTTTTTTTTTAAATTACATTTTATGTATAAAAAAAATAAAAAGCTATCAATACATTTGATGTAGAAAAAAATGGTACTAGTAAAAACTAGAGATCATGGCGCAAAAAATGATGCCCCATACGACCCCATAGGTGAAAAAATAAAAGCGCTACAAGAGTCACAATAGGGCCATTTTAAATATACCTATTTGCAAAAAAAAAAAGTTTTACTGCTAATAAAAATTGTAAAACCTAGTAATGCATATCACTGTGTTCAGAATGAACTATAGAATAAAGAAAAAATGTCAGTTTTACCGTAGACTGCATTACGTAAACAAGGAAGCCCCCCAAAATTTGCGGAAATGTATTTTTTGACCTAAATTCACACCATAAATGATATTTTGATCCGTCATTCATTTTACAGCAGATTAAAAGATGCCATTACAAAGTACACCTGCTTCTTAAAAAAAGCCCACACATTGCCCTGTAGGTGGAAAAATGAAAGAGTATATAATATATGTTTGCTACACCCCACTTAAGATAGAAAGTAATAAAGAGTAATAAAGTAGTAAGAGGTATATACTCCAAGTACACTACTATTCCAACGCCCAAGAATAATGAGAAATAGTAAATAGTGAGTAGCGTCTCAAGGAGTATGCCCTGAAAATGTATTGACAGTACATATGCTTAGTATCTAACGTCTATAAAAGGCAATAATTTCAGAGACATAATTAGCGTTTAAAATCATTTGAAATCTTTATCTTCTAAAAACAATATAAATTCATGCATCATATAACATAATAAAACATAATCGCAAAAAGCAAGTAACTAAGATAATGGGACAAGATATGACTTGAATTCAAAATCATACAGTATGAATTGCTGAAGCGGACTGTCCGTGCAGAGCCCTTGCGCAGACTGTTCCTATGGATGGAGATCGTGGCTCACATATAATAAAATGAAATATCCTTATGATGTTATTAATTAAATGGCTTGATGTTGCAATGAATGTTCCAGACCTCTCTAACCTCTTGCCTCGTTTTTTCTTATGACAGACAAGCCCTTTACATTAATTGGTGGTGGTAACGTCGCAGTATTTCAGTAGAACTCAAATTGTAATTGTTTTGTATCCAACATATATTGGCAATAGTTGTATAAACAAATTAGTATTGGTGGATGATCCACCTCTCACCAGACTTCCAGTAAACAGCAGCCGCATAGGAGAAGGGGCAGTTGGGTTCTGGAGCGTGCCGCTCTCGGGTCTCCGTTGCTCCCGCTTGCCGGGGTGTGTAGGATCTTACAAAAGGCTGTCACTGTGTCCGCATGATGCAGAGCGCGCACTCGTTTGAATCTCTAGTAACGGTCCATACGAGTGCAAGATGGAGGTTGTGAGAGTACAGATGTAGCCATCGTCACCATGATCGGGTTGACGCAGCAGCGAGTCATGGTGACTTTAACGTGTCAAATCTATCTAGACGCGTTCCAACACAGGAGCCAGAAGCAACAAACTCTGCAAGCTAAGTACTTTTATATTGTATTGTGAGCGAGTTTTGGAGCGTGCGAGTTTTTGATCTGAAGTGTGTTTTTGTCTCAAGTGTGGGACTTTAATATTCTGGGAAGGAGTGTATAACATACCTGTTACTGAGTGATATCTGTCCTTACTGGGTTTATAGATAACAAATCTCTGTACACATATAGTATATAGCAAGGTACTATAGATTAGTTTATCTGTATTTATTTTCCTAGGGGTTATATACATTGTATCTGGTTTACTTGGGACACATTACTATAGCCTGTATATACACAAGCTTGCTGGAGATTACACAGGTGGATGGGGAGGGGACTGATTGCTAATTAAGTGTTGATAAATTACATCTGTGTGAAGCCTGCCAGTCTCTTCCAACACAGGAGCCAGAAGCAACAAACTCTGCAAGCTAAGTACTTTTATATTGTATTGTGAGCGAGTTTTGGAGCGTGCGAGTTTTTGATCTGAAGTGTGTTTTTGTCTCAAGTGTGGGACTTTAATATTCGGGGAGTTTTAGAGGAAAACAAATTGTTTATTTGCTTTTGAACACATTGTTTGCTTTTGTTGCTTGTTTGTTTTTTCTTTATACATAATATCCCCATATAAATGAGCGCCATGTTTGACAATGCGGCCCAATGTACATCTTGTGCGATGTATGCCATCCTTGATCAACCGATTGAGGGTGCATACTCAAGATACTCACCCCCCTGGTTAAACAAACCCGTTCCTTCCTCCTTGATACCTCCCAGTTCCTCACCATCATTAAACACATTTCCCCCATTCCCCATGATATCCTGTTAGTCACCTGGGACGTTTCTAGTCTGTATACATCAATCAAACATGAAAAAGGTATAGCAGCTGTCCAACAACTTCTATTAGACAACCAGTTTTCCCCGAGCCAGCAAGAATATTGTTTGGAACTATTACATCTGATCTTATACAACAATTTCTTTATGTTTGGTGACCAATTGTACTTACAGGTCCAAGGTACGGCCATGGGGTCTAATGTTGCCCCCCCATATGCAAACATCTACATGGATCGTTTTGAAAACGACCATATATACAGTCTCCAGACATTCCAGGAATACGCCCATACGTGGTATCGGTACATTGACGATATTTTTTGCATATGGCGGGGCAACATCGACTCTCTTCTGGATTTCCACACACACATTAATTCCATCTTTCCAGAACTTCAGTTCACCATCCATTATGATTCCACCTCAATAGACTTCCTTGACACTACCATTCTCAAAGATCCATCCGGTGATCTCCACATAGATCTATATCGTAAACCTACCGACAGGAACAATCTATTACACTTCTCCAGCAACCACCCACCTAATGTTAAAAAATCCTTACCAATCTCACAGTATAGTCGGGTTAACCGCATTGTCAGTGACTCCCACACTCGACAGAACAGACTCGAAGAAATGGCCCAGAAATTCCGACAGCGTGGCTATCCAGACAGGGTCCTCTCAAACATAACACCATTACCCAGACCAGCGATCCACGACACACCACGTTTACCTTTTGTACATAAATACCATCCCAGTAGCCCTAGGATAGTAGGCATCATCAAGAAACATTGGCCCATACTTAGGAACGCCTTCCCCCAGGTCGGCGAATTCCAGTCCCTCCCCATGGTTTGCCATAAGCGGGAGAAGAATTTGCGGGACCACCTGGTACGTGCGGACATTGGCAGTTTCACCGCGAAAAAACAACGTTTTCTGGGTCCCCCCAAAAGGGGTACGTTCCCATGTCTTCGATGCGCCCAGTGCTCAGCCATTTCTAAGGGTGAGCACTTCTCGCATCCTCTTACAGGAAAACTATTCTCCATACAAGGCTTTTATACCTGTGACTCCAATTTCGTGGTGTACCTGATCAAATGTTCTTTGCCGTCTCGGTTACGTTGGTGAGACCACACAGCGTGTCCGAGACCGCATCTCCAAACACAAGTCTACCATCCGTTGCAAAAACTTACTACTTCCCATCCCCGCACACTTTCACGCTATGGGTCACACCATAGCACAACTACGTTTCCAGGTGCTTGAACAAGTAGAACAACCTAGAAGAGGGGGCAATAGGGTGGAATTGCTCAAACGCAGAGAAGCTTTTTGGATACATACGCTTCAAACCATTGAACCACATGGCCTTAATCGGGCATATGACAGAGTTTACAATATCTAATCACAGGTTGTCTTTATCCTATGTTTATATTGTTTTTACAGGTTCTCCTGAATTGACATACCTTGGTTACCATGTATCTCACACTGACCATTTTTCCATTATATTTTTCTAGGGTTAGAATTCATTCCTATGATAGCTCCATTTATTCTGAGATGGTAACTATGGTAACCGTCCATGTCCTATCTATGTTTATTGTCTTCTACTGATCATTTCCCTGTGTTTATTATTCTCTTACATTATCCCTTTATATTCTCCACGTTCTCCTACCCACTGCACTCACCCCTTTCTTTTGTCCGCTATGTCCTTTCCCATCACGTTCTTTCCCATTTTATTGTTACTTTAATGCTTTTATTTTATCCTACTTTATCCTTCTTTTATTCCTATCTATTTTATCCCTCCTCCCTCTTTTTTCAGCTTATCCTCAGTACATCATCTACACACATCCTCATTTCCATAGTCCTCCTCTTCCTGCCCACACTTTTGCCCTTAGTTCAGGTCACACACAGTGTTGTATCATTGTGTTCCCTGTAGCCCCGCTCGCCGCGTCTTGCGCGATGACGTCACGCCGACACGTGACACGACGTGATCATGTGACCCGATAATACTATTATGTTCCCTGTAGCTCCGCCCACCGCGTCTTGCGCGATGACGACACGCGCACGCCGACACGTGACACGACGCGCTATCATGTGACCCGGAAGTACGTCCTATTTAAGACATACGGCCGCCTCAGCCCACACTCCACCAGACCCCAGCTACACACTGCACACGGTAAGTCAGTTACATTCCCTCCTACCTCTGCCCTATTCATCCCTACCTCCTTGGGCCGCCAGACTTGTAGCGTCCTCTCCATCCCACTGGACATACCTCCGCCTCTCCTTACCTTCCTACTACCTCCCCCATTGCATTTACTACACTTTGCCTATCTATACTTTAGTGTCCTCCCCATCTCTGTTATCCTCATCCTGCTGGAATCTATGTTACCCTTATCCTGCCACATCAGTCTTGTTACCCTTGTCCTGTCACCCCTGTCTTGTCATATTCTACTTCCTCTGACTTACTGCCTCCTCGATACTGGCCAGTTACCATTCTCTGCGCATCCACCCTATATATATATATACCCCTTTAGAGCTATGCCATAGATACTTGAATCTATATACCTACTATTTAAGTGGATTTTTTGCTTGGATGCTGATTAGCTACTATGTACCTCTTCCTCTGCATCCTATTGTATATATAAGTGTATATATCTATGTTTTGTCGTCTTTATTTATATTATATTCTCCACATTTATCATGTTAGTTCTTTAATATGTATACTTTCGACATAATGTAAATCCTATATTTATACAATGTTTATCCATTACAGAGATCCTTTAGCCTGAAGAAGGTCCGGGAAGGACCGAAAGCTTGCCTTACTATTATGATCTCTATTGCATAGTATCTCATATTGGTCGGAGTATACATTATTCTTTTTCACTGTAAAATAAACTTTTTCACTTCTGCATAACATTGAGTGCCGTGGATTTTTCCTATTTGTTGGATATATGGTTGAAGAACCACAACCCACTGAGCACCTACTAGCGAGAGGTGTGCAACACTGATTTGCTCCATGTTTGACAATGCGGCCCAATGTACATCTTGTGCGATGTATGCCATCCTTGATCAACCGATTGAGGGTGCATACCATTGTGGGAGATGTGTGCATGTTGCTGGTTTGGAAGCCCAGATCCTGGATCTAAACGAGCAGCTGCAACGATTGAGATGCATTAGTAAACTGGAAAGGGGTCTGGTGCTCACTGAGCAAGCACTCCAAGGGGTAGATGGGGGAGAGAGTGATAGCATGGAGGTACAGGAGGAAGAGGCAGCTAGTTGGGTCACAGTTAGAAAAAGGGGTAGAGGGAAGAGTGTGAGGGAGGCCAGTCCTGATCTGGCACACCCAAACAAGTTTGCCAAATTGGCGGATGAGGGGGATGTTGATTCAGGGGTGGCATTGCTGCAGCAGGACACTGCCTCTGAAAGCCAGGGGGGTGTCTGCTCCAGTAAGGTGGGAAACAGGAGTTCAGGGCAGGCCAGGCAGGTACTGGTAGTGGGGGACTCAATTATTAGGGGGACAGACAGGGCAATCTGTCACAAAGACCGGGATCGTCGAACAGTGTGTTGCCTTCCTGGCGCTCGAGTTCGTCACATCGCGGATCGGGCTGACACATTACTGGGAGGGGCTGGCGATGACCCAGCAGTCATGGTGCACATTGGCACCAATGATAAAGTTAGAGGTAGGTGGCGGGTCCTTAAAAACGATTTCAGGGACTTAGGCTTAGCTTAAAACTAGGACCTCCAAGGTGATATTTTCCGAAATATTACCTGTACCACGAGCCACTCCTGAGAGACAGTGGGAGATTAGGGAGGTAAATAAGTGGCTCAAGAGCTGGTGTAGGATAGAGGGGTTTGGGTTCATGGAGAACTGGGCCGACTTCTCGGTCGGTTACAGGCTCTACGGTAGGGACGGGCTGCATCTTAATGGGGAGGGTGCAGCCGTGCTGGGGGAGAAGATGGCTAAGAGGTTGGAGGAGTGTTTAAACTAGGGACCGGGGGGGAGGGCAACTACAATATAGTAAGTAAAGACAGAGTAGATGGAGAGCTGGGCCTAGATTATGGAACTGGGGGTGGAGCGGCGGGAGGGGTTAGAATAGTCACTAGTGATAAAAGGAAAGGGAATATGGACAAATATATTAAATGTATGTATACTAATGCTCAAAGCCTCACTAATACAGCTGAGGAATTAGAACTCATAGAAAGAAATATGATATAGTGGGGATAAGCGAGACATGGCTGGACGAGACCTATGATTGGGCAGTTAATATCCAGGGTTATAGTCTATTCAGAAATGACCGTAAAAATACGAAAGGGGGAGGGGTCTGTCTATATGTTAAATCATGCCTTAAGCCTATTCTGCGGGAGGATATATGTGATGATAATGTGGAGTCTCTTTGGGTAGAAATAAGGGGAGGGACGAAGAATAATAAAATTCTTATAGGAGTGAGTTATAAACCTCCAAGTATAGTGGAAGAATCAGAAAATCTTCTTATAAGACAAATAGATGTGGCAGCGAAGCAGGGGGAAGTCATTATTATGGGGGACTTTAACCCCTTAACGACATCGGGCGTAAACTTACGCCCTCGCGCCCTGGTACTTGGCGCATCAGGGCGTAAATTTACGCCCGATGTTTCCCCGATCGCTGCGTGTTCACACACAGCGGTCGGGTAAGATGGCCTGCTATAAATCATAGCAGGCCATCATAGCTCCACGGCACGGGGGGTGGTTAACACCCCCCGTGCTTACGATCGCCGCTATAGGCTGATCAATTCAGATCAGCCAATAGCGGCGATCGGAACCTTTCCGGGTCATCGGCGACCCGATGACCCGGATAAAAATGGCGGTCGGTGCTGTCCGAGGACGGCACCGACCGCCATTACTGTTAAAAGTAATGGTGATCGCCGTGCCACCGGCCCGATCGCCGTGAACGGCCGGCCGGCCGTTCACGGCGATCGGGCCGGTGGCACGGCGATCAGAGTCCCACAAAATAGTAAATACCTGCCCTGGACCCCTCAGCTAGGTAGCCGAGGGGTCCAGAGCAGGTATTTGTACATTACTCACCTGTCCCGGGCTCCTGATCGGCGTCTTCCGGGTTCGCGGCGTCCTCGTCTTCGTTCGGGTCTTCGGCTTCTTCCGTGACGTCACGTTCGGCTTCTCTCGGCTATTTTCGGCTCCAGCGTCGGCCTTTTCCGTATTTTGCGCTCTGTTGCCCTCTAGCGGCTGATATGTGTAATACACTTATCAGCAGCTACAGGGATGTTCAGAATGTAGAAAAAAAATTTATTTTTTTTTTCAAATTTTTTTTTTTCTATTTTCCGCACCCTATCGCCGCTGAGTGTTGATCAGCATCGCACGAAAGTGCGCTGCTAATCAGCAACTCCTCCTTTTTGGCGTAGGGTGTTTTTTTTCTATATTCTACTGCCACGGTCTGCTGATAAGTGCCGCACATAAGTGCGGCATTTATCAGCAACTCCTTTGTTGGCGTAGGTTTTTTTTTTATACGTACTGTAAAAAAACACGTAAAAAACACTACATTACACTACACTACATTGAATAAAGTTTGACACTACACCACTACATACCCCATATACTAGTCCCCATATAAAGATGGCCCCCAGGGTGTTTTCGGCGTCAGAGGGATATGTTATTATTGCCTCCGACACCGAAACAGCCAGTGAGGATGAATGGGGGGATCCTTCGTTCCTCCATTCATCCTCATCATCCTCATCATCCAGTGACGTGTCTGGGGGTAGCGTAGCGTACGCTGCCCCCCAGACACGTCTTTTCCGCCAGTACCGTCCCAATAAGAGATGACGGTATGGAGTGAATTTCTACAAACTCTGTGAGCGTACCTCAGGGTACTTTTACAGATTTAGGGTACGTGCACACTGCGGAATGGCGAAGGATAACCCTTTGTGCATTCCGCAGCTGGCACCCGCCGGCGAACTGATGGTGGCGCATGTCTCCACCCGTGTCATAGACTCCATGTTATGCACGGGCGGATTCCATCGTCCGTCCAAAGAATGAACACGTTGGACAGAGAGCGGAATCCGCCCGTGCATAGAATGGAGTCTATGACACGGATGGAGACGTGCACCTGCATCAGTCCGCCGGTGGGTGCCAGCTGCGGAATGCACGAAGGGTTATCTGTCGCGATTCCGCAGTGTGCACGTACCCTTAGAGTGTATGAAGGAAGGGACACCCGAATCCAGCCCCAGATGCCCCCTTCCCCCCCCCCCCCATCCTCGGAGTTAGTGGGAAGATCGTCCGGGAACTGATCTTCCCACTGCTGGATAAAGGTCACCACCTGTACGGGGATAACTTTTATACCAGCGCCCCCTTCTTCCGGTCCCTCGCTGCCCGAGCTACTGTAGCTTGCGGCACGATCCGAACATATCAGAAGCAGTAATAGAGCCCTAATATTTAGCAGCCATGGAGCGGACCCAGCGCTTCTGGATATGAAGGACCCCATATCGCACCGGGGCAACATTTTCCAGGTGACGTCCCCCACACTGGAGAAAGGGAGACCCCAGAAGAAGTGCCGAGTGCGGCGTAACAGGGGGATCAGGAAGGACGCCATTTTCCAGTGTGACACCTGTCCTGATCCCCCCGGCCTCTGCATACTGGATCGCTCCAAGGCGTACCACACGTCACTGGGGTTCTACATTATCTAAATTCTGTCCCTTATTCCTATTTCAGGGGTCACGTTGATCCAGGGATTATTCTGATCGCCAATATGGAGTCGGGAAGGAATTGTTCCCCTGTGATGAGGCTACTGTCGTCTGCCTTACGAGGGTTTTTTTTTGCCTTCCTCTGGATCAACACAGGTTGAATTTGATGGACACCTGTCATTTTCAACCTTATAAACTAATAATTGGCCTAATACCCTTAAATAAATTAGAATTGTCCCTTTTTCCCCAGCTAAATAGGTATGGCCGCCATTCCCATTAGAGGATGCCATGATGCAATTACAAAGCCTCTGTGCGGCCAGGACAGTAGAAACCCCCCACAAGTGACCCCATTATGGAAACTACACCCCATAAGGAATCTAACAAGGGGGGCAGCGGGGATATGGCCCCCTGGTGACGGCCACGTTTGGGACGTGAAAATGAAAAAAATTATATTTTTTATTTTCTCGGCACATGTTCTACGTAAGTGCCCGTCACCAGTGGGGTCCATATGCTCACTGCACCCCTTGTTAGATTCCTTATGGGGTGTAGTTTCCAGAATGGGGTCACTTGTCGGGGGTTTCTACTGTCCTGGCAGCACAGGAGCTTTGTAATTGCGATGTGGCCTCCATCCTCCATTCCAGCCTCTAAATGGCGCTCTGTCCTTTTGGTGACTTGCCCTGTGCCCATATGGCACATTATGCCCACATGTGGGGTATTTTCGTACTCAGGGGACACTACCCTACACGTTTTGTGTTCATTTTCTTTTTTAACCCCTTGTGGAAATGGAAAAAAATCAAGGCTAGACCAACATTTAGTGTAATTTTTGTAAACTTTTTACTCTAAATCATTAATCTTGTCATGATTTTTTCATTTTCACAAGGGGTTAAAAGATTAAAAAAAAACATTTAATGTGTAGCGCAATTTCCCCTGAGTACGGAAATACCCCACATGTGTACATAAAGCGCCATTCGGGTGCAGGGTAAGCCTCCGAAGGGACGGAGCGCCATTTGGTTTTTGAAGGCTGGATTTGGATGGAATGGATTTCGAGGGGCCATGTTGCATTCAAAAGGCCCCTGTGTTGCCAAGACAGTTGAAACCCCCCACAAGTGACCCCATTATGGAAACTGCACCCCTCAAGGAATGTAACAAGGGGTGTAGTGAGCATATGGACTCCACTGGTGACGGACACAAATGTGGAACAATGTGGCGTGAAAATGAAATATTACATTTTTTACACTATAATGTTGGTTTAGCCTTGAATTTATCATTTTCACAAGGGGTTAAAAGAGGGAAAAAAAAACAAAATGTGTAGAGCAATTTCCCCTGAGTCCGTAAATACCTTACATGTGGACATAAAGCGCCATGCGGGTGCATGGTAAGCCTCTGAAGGGAAGGAGCGCCATTTCGTTTTTGAAGGCTGGATTTGGATGGAATGGATTTTGAGGGGCCATGTTGCATTCAAAAGGCCTCTGTGTTGCCAAGACAGTTGAAACCCCCCACAAGTGACCCCATTATGGAAACTACACCCCTCAGGGAATGTAACAAGGGGTGTAGTGAGCATATGGACCCCACTGGTGACGGGCACAAATGTGGAACAATGTGGCGTGAAAATGAAATATTACATTTTTTACACTATAATGTTGGTTTAGCCTTGAATTTATCATTTTCACAAGGGGTTAAAAGAGAAAAAAACACACAATATGTGTAGAGCAATTTCCCCCGAGTCCGTAAATACCGCACATGTGGACATAAAGCGCCATGTGGATGCAGGGCAAGCCTCCGAAGGGAAGGAGCGCCATTTGGATTTTGGAGGTTGGATTTGGCTAGAATGGATGATGAACGCCATGTCGCATTTACAAAGCCCTCGTGCTGCCAAAACACTGGAAACCCCCCACAAGTGACCTCATTCTGGAAACTGCACCCCTCAAGGAATCTAACAAGGGGTGCAGTGAGGATATGGACCCCTTGATGACAGGCACATTTGTGCCATGAAAGTGAAAAAATGAAATTTTTCCCTTTCACGTCACATTGTTCCACATTTGTGCCCATCACCAGTGGGGTTCATATGCTCACTGCCCCCCTTGTTAGATTCCTTGAGGGGTGTAGTTTCCATAATGGGGTCACTTGTGGGGGGTTTCCAGTGTCTTGGCAGCACGAGGGCTCTGTAAATGCGACATGGCCCTTGAAATCCTTTTCAGTGAAATTCAGCTTCCAAAAGCCAATTGGCGCTCCTTCCCTTTGGAGGCTCGTCCTGCGCCCCCTTGGCACTCTATCGCCACATGTGGGGTATTTCCGTACTCGGGAGAAACTGCGCTACACATTTTTTGTCTTTTTTTGCCTCTTATCCCTTTAAGAAAATGAAAAATTGAAGGCTAGAACAACGTTTTAGTGTAAAAAATAAATTTTTCTTTTTTCACGCCATATTGTTCGGAAAATCTGTGAAGCACCTGTGGGGTCCAGATGCTCACCGCACACCTTGTTACATTCCTTGAGGGGTGTAGTTTTCTAAATGGTGTCCCTTTAGGGGTGTTTTTTAGGTTTTGGCACCCCAGAGCCTCTGCCAACCTGAAGTGGTACAGTCAGAAATGACCAAATATAACGGAGGCGTTGAAATTCACTAGGCGCTCCTTTATATCTGAGGCTTGTGGTTGCGTCAAATAGCGCAATAGGGTCACATATGGGGTATTTCTATAAACTGCAGAAACGGGACAATAATTATTGGGGTGCATTTCTCTGGTAATAGGTTTATAATTATGAAAAATATTGGATTACAATTAAATCTCTGCACAGAAAATTAAAATTTTCAAATTCCTTACACACTTAGCTTTTATTTCTGTGACTCCCCTAAAGGGTTAAAACACTTTCTGGATATGCTTTTGCAGAGTTTGGGGGGTGCAGTTTCTGAAATGGGGTGCTTTGTGGGGCTTTCTAACATACAGGCCCCTCAAATACACTTTAAACCTGAACAGGTCCCTAAAAATATCTGATACGTTGATCCGGGGATTGTTCTGGTTAGCTTTGCAGGGGGGGGGGGGGTTGTTTCTCCCTTTGGTGGGGCGGTTGTCTTCTGCCCCATGGGGGTTTTTCGCCTTCCTGGATCAACACAGTAGGATTCACCTAGGTTGAACCTGATGGACTCTTGTCTTCTTTCAACCTTGTTTACTATGTTACTAAGAGTAAAATTTCACTTTTTTCACATGTAGTTTCTACACTTCACCACCAGGTGGCGCATGGAACAATTGTAATCTACATTAGACTGATGGAGCACATGAAGTCTCTGCCAACTCGGCAACCCTTCTCTCCACCACTGACATTTATTGTGTTTAGAAGAGATCCATCAAATTTTTTCGTTCAATTCTTTGTATATTTCGTTTAAGCATTCCTCAAAGCAACGAAATATACAAGAATTTGAAAAAAATAATAAAAAATCACTGAAATGTGAGTGGAGGAATCACGATATACTGTACATACAGTGATCAGACATGAGTCTATTGTTAGACTATGATTACAGTATACTTTATCTGAATTACTGAACTGTGGTGAGCTGTATAACAGCATCAGTGTGTATCAGCACAGTCAGCGTTAGCAGTAATCACTAGACTGCCCCTGTCGGGATCAGTCTGTTATAAAGGGCAGAGTTGGGTTGAGTGTTATACCCTGCATTGTGTATCACCACAGCCAGCTGTAATAATGTATCACTGAACTGTCCCAGCCAGGGGCAGTCAGTTACTGTACATTAATGTATCAAGAAGATGAAACAATAGCTACAGCTACAGGTCAGTGAATAGATTTTGTGTGTGAACAGTTGCTCTCATATTCCAGTGATCATTGTAATTTCCTACTTCTGAAATGATTAGATAGATAGATAGATAGATAGATAGATAGATAGATAGATAGATATGTAACACAACAGATAATGTAGTAGCTGTCACCTGCAGTCCTATGTAACACCACAGATAACACAGTGATATCTCTGAGTACAGACAATGTAATGGATGTCACCTGCAGTCCTATGTAACAGCACAGATAACATAAGGATATCTCTGAGTACAGATAATGTAGTAGATGTCACCTGCAGTCCTATGTAACACCACAGATAACTAGAATATGTGACTAGAATAAAGGAAGTTTATAGCCCCTTTACCCCCTGTGGAGTGAGAATGTCGGTGATCATGGGGCACAGACTGTAATTCACTGAAGGAGGGGGATTCTGGGAGCAAGCTGCACACTGGCATGTGAGGGGCACAGAACAAATAACCTGAACTGCAGCCCCACCACATCCAGTGCTCTATGATGCCTCCCCCAGTACTGTATAAAAAGAGCACCCAGCTCTTTCGAGATCTCCCTGTACAGTATGACAACCCACCCAGCACTTCAGAGACCCCTCATTGTATGACCCTGCTCCCTCCCCATGTGCAGACCCCCACCCCCAGTACTGCATAACAGCTGTACCTGGCCCCTTAGAGATTATACAGCCCCCTCCCCAGTGCCTGAAATCATGTAAAAAAAAAGTCAGTGAATATTTCTGGAGAAAAAGAATGGTGTTTTTTTGAACAGATCTCCACATATCCAGGTGAACATTGCAATTTGCAACCTCTTTAACGATCACCTGACGAGTAAATCTGTTCAAAAAGAAAAAACACCTTCATTTTTCTCCAAAAGTATTGTCTTATTATACCACAGAGCCTTGTCCTAACATTGTGTCATAGACTGCAGGAAAAAGATGCAGCCATTTCCTACTTACACAGTCCTATACTCCTCCTCTGCCATCTCTTTCTCCTCCTCTGCGCGATCCTCGATCCTCCGTTCTCTCTCTATATGACATTCACTGCTCAGTAACTCTTAATTGATTCATTGATACTTTTCCTAACCACATAGTAAACACCAATTTATTGTGGTAATTGGTAATGATGAATGACAGCTGGGCTACAAACATACAATGTTATAGCTGCTATGGATGTGAGCTAAAATTTATTATCGGCTTAGTTATCCTTTCCAGTCGCGTTTCTGGAGTTTGCTCACTCCTTTTCTCAGTGAAGAATGGATAACTGATAACACAATTATTTTTCCAGAGGGGGGTGAGTTCACAGATAAAGCAACAAAATGGTGCAGAAGCCTTAATAAGTTGATTTTACAAAGACAGAAAGATGTGGAGGGACTATCAGTTAATGCAAAAATGATTTTGAGTGGAATACTCCGTTAATTGTAAAGTCACTCAACATTTCATATACGCTACACCTATAGGCTATGTTCACACTATGTATGTGTGCGGCTTTATTGTGGGCGGTAAATCATCGGCCGGATTTTTCCGGTTCATGCGTACGCTGGAAAGTATACGATATACGGCTGCACAGTGCACACTATGTATGAGCCTACGGCCCGATCGTAAACGGACCCGTAAAAAATGAACAAGACCATTGTTTGCGGCTGGAAATGTGCAAATTTACGGCCGTGGATTGACAGGCGGTCCGTACAGAGTACTTAAAAAATAGCCGGCAATAATGCCGAATGCCGATGCCTCTAATAGTTAATGTATTAAATTAATGAAACACATTTTCTTTGTAATAAAGTCCCTTTCGTTGTTCAATAATTTAATTCTAACAAATCCATCATTGTGCAATTAAATATACTGTTAAAATAAATATATATATAAATAAATGTATATTTATATATATATTTTTTGACAGTATATTTAATTGCACAATGATGGATTTGTTTAAATTTAATTATTGAACAACGAAACTGATTTTATTACAACGAAAATGTGTTTTCTTAATTAAATATTAATTAGTACAGGAAGCTCCATTAAGCCGTTAATTCATATTGCCGGCAATAGAGCATTCTGTACTAATCATCACTTTACTTCAATTAAAACATCAAATGTTTCTTCTATTTATGTTATCACAATAGCATTATTAGAAGAAACATTTAGAATTATATGTGCGCTCAGCTGATTGGCTGATCAGCTGAGCGCACGTATAATTAGCGGGTCCGCAGCACAGTGACTTCATTGTGCTGTAGACCAGCGAAGAGACAACATCGTAATGAGTATACAGATCTCCCCACCCCCTTCCTCTGCACTGCACCCCTCCCAGCAAGGAAGGGGGGTCACTTAACCCCTTCCTTGCTGGGATGGGTGCAGTCTGACATCAGTCTGGCCCCCAAGGGGTTAAGGGGGATGCAATACATCCTCCCTTAACGCCTTTGGGGCCAGACTGTAAGCAGCGATCTGTAAAGATGCTGCATACTGTAAGGTGCACAACACCGCTCACAATGATGGGTGTTGTTCTCCTGTTTGTGTGTTTTTTGTGTGTTTCTCCCTTTTTGTTTTTCAGATATCGGTTTCCTGTGGATTACGTCGGATTCGGTGGACTACGTCGATGACCAGCGGTTGTTTGGTGTTATTTTTTTAATAAAATGGTCAATGAGGGGTGTGGGGGTGTTTTTATTTGAATAAAAACATTTTTTCAATTGTGTGTTGTCTTTATTTCTTTACTTTATAGACTTAGTAGTGGAAGCCGTCTAATAGACGGAATCCATTACTAAGTTGGGGCCTAGTGTTAGCCGGTATAAAATGGCTAACACTAACCCCTCATTATTACCCCAGTACCCAATGCCACCAAGGGTACTGGGAAGAGCCGGGTGCCAGTGGTCCCGGAGCATCAAAATTGGCGCTCCTGGACTGGGGCGGCAGCAGGCTGGTAAGATTTAGGCTGGGGAGGGCCTAAACCAATGGCTCTTCCCACCCTGGTGTTACCAGGCTGCTGTCGTTTGGTTTTTAACCCGGTTGGTTATAAAAATAGGGGGGATCCTATGCGTTTTTTTTTTTTAAATAAATAAATAATTTTAAAAACCGCATAGGGTCCCCCCCTATTTTTATAACCAGCCGGGTTAAAAACCAAACGACAGCAGCCTGGTAACACCAGGGTGGGAAGAACCATTGGTTTAGGCCCTCCCCAGCCTAAATATTACCAGCCTGCTGCCGCCCAGTCCAGGAGCGCCAATTTTGACGCTCCGGGACCACTGGCACCCGGCTCTTCCCAGTACCCCTGGTGGCATTGGGTACTGGGGTAATAATGGGGGGGTTAGTGTTAGCCATTTTATACCGGCTAACACTAGGCCCCAACTTAGTAATGGATTCTGTCTATTAGACGGCTTCCACTACTAAGTCTATAAAGTAAAGAAATAAAGACAACACACAAGTGAAAAAAATGTTTTATTCAAATAAAAACACCCCCACACCCCTCATTGACCATTTTATAAAAAAAAAAAAAAAAAAACGCTGGTCATCGACGTAGTCCATGGAATCTGACGTAATCCAAAGGATACCGATATCTGAAAAACAAAAAGGGAGAAACACACAAAAAACACACAAACAGGAGCACAACACCCATCATTGTGAGCGGTGTTGTGCTCCTTACAGTATGCAGCATCTTTACAGATCGCTGCTTACAGTCTGGCCCCCAAGGGGTTAAGGGAGGATGTATTGCATTTCCCTTAACCCCTTGGGGGCCAGACTGATGTCAGACTGCACCCATCCCAGCAAGAAAGGGGTTAAGTGATCCCCCCTTCCTTGCTGGGAGGGGTGCAGTGCAGGGGAAGGGGTGGGGAGAGCTTTATACTCCCCATCCGATGTCCCCATGTGTCCTCTTCGCTGGTCCGCAGCACAATGAAGTCACTGTGCTGCGGACCCACTAATTATATGTGCGCTGAGCCGATCAGCCAATCAGCTGAGCGCACATATAATTCTAAATGTTTCTTCTAATAATGCTATTGTGATAACATAATTAGAAAAAACATTTGATGTTTTAATTAAAGTAAAGTGATGATTAGTACAGAATGCTCTATTGCCGGCAATATGAATTAACGGCTTATGGAGCTTCCTGTACTAATTAATATTTAATTAATAAAACACATTTTCGTTGTAATAAAATCAGTTTCGTTGTTCAATAATTTAATTTAAACGAATCCATTATTGTGCAATTAAATATACTGTCAAAAAATAAATATTTATATAAATATACATTTATTTATATATATATTTATTTTAACAGTATATTTAATTGCAAAATGATGGATTCGTTTAAATTTAATTATTAAACAATGAAAGGGACTTTATTACAATGAAAATGTGTTTTATTAATTAAATATATTAACCATGAGAGGCATCGGCATTCGGCATACTGCAGAGGATCGCAAACCCCGGTAATAGTGATTCATGTAAACTGTTTCCCTGCTTTCCCAGATGCATCCAGAGGTGTTTGCATCACTTTCTAAAGATTTTATTTGTTATTTTTAGTTGAACCAGATTTCCAAGTAAATGACCGTATGTTCTCAGCCGCATGTCTATTTTTTCCCACGGCCGTAGTTTCAGCCACACATTTCCAGCCGCATAAAAAATACAGCCGCACACATACATAGTGTAAACATAGCCATATATTGTAAGCTGATAGCTCTAGATAAACCTATGCCATTTACTCCTTTTAGATATCACATCAGCACCAATTTATCTACCTATGGACAGAAAATTACTTGTTTGAAATCCTCTTTTGTTTTATAAGTATAAGAAATGCATTTTTTACATCTTTGTTCCGGAGGCTGTATAATAGAGGATTAAGTATAGGGATGAGGACAATATTTAACAGAGAGACCATTTTAGAGTTATTCACAGATGTATTATGAGATTGAGGTGCAAAATAAATGCAGGTGAGGGTCAGATAGAGCATAGATACAACAGCGAGGTGGGATGAGCAGGTAGAGAATGCCTTCAGTCTTCCTTTGGCTGATTGGATCTTTAGAATAACAGCAATGATTGAAATATAAGAAGATAAAGTAAGTAAGAAGGCAGGAAATGCCAAAACTATACTCTCAGCAAGTATGACAATTCCTACTCTGGTAATGCTTCCACAGGATAGTTTCAGTAATGGAACAGAATCACAGAAAAGGTGATCAATTTTATGTGACTTGCAGTAAGGCAACTTGGCCATCAGTCGCATAATGGGAGCTGGATCTACTAAACTGATCATCCAGGTGACAGCAGATAGAGATACACAGACCTTCTTATTTAAAATGACATTATAGCGGAGTGGATTACAGATTGCCACATAGCGATCATAGGACATGACAGTCAACAGAAGATATTCCAAGCTTTGTAAAGCAATGTAAAGATAAAGCTGTGCCATGCATTCATGGAAGGATATAGATCTCATATTCAGGAATGTCAGCAAGAATTTTGGATGGATGACGGTGGTCAGGAAAATATCTAGAAAGGACAAGTTAACAAGGAAGAAATACATAGGAGTATGAAGTTGAGAATTAAGGTACACAAGGACAATCAGAAATGTGTTCTCTAAAATGCAAACACAATAAGCAATCAGAAAGCCAAAAAAGAGTAGATTTTGCGAATCTGGGTATTCGGAGAACCCGAGTAGGATAAATCCTTTTACTGTTTTGTTCTCATACATCATCCCTACTTAATTACAAAAAATACAAAGTAAATTAAAAACTTACATGTTGCACAATGGGATAAGAATAACAAAAAGAGCAATATCATTTGTGCAGGACATTTCAGTTCTATGTTATAGGAAACACGGCATACATCATGGTGCTATAATTTAAAAATGACAATTCAAATTGCATTAAAGGCCTTTGTCTACAGATAAATCCATTTGGGGGGTTGTGTTTACGCCTTTCACCCTGTGGTAGAACTGACTTGTTATATATGTTCCTCAGGTCAGTGTAATTACAAGAATAGGCAACCTGTATAAGTTTTATTTTATTTTTTATTTAAAAAATGAAAACCTTTAAAAAAAAAAAACTTAAATTTTTTGGTGTGTGGGCTATTTAAGGTTTCATTTTTTGCACCATGATCTATACTTTCTATCGGTACCTTGCTTGCCTATATGCAACTTTTAACCCCTTAAGGTCAAAGCCAATTTTCGTTTTTGCGGTTTTGCTTTTTCCATTTTATGTTTAAAAGTCCATAGTGCAATTTTGCACTTTGGAATTTTTTTGCGCTGACGCCGTTTACCGTGCGAGATCAGGAATGTGATTAATTAATAGTTCGGGCGATTACGTGCGCGGCGATACCAAATATGTTTATTTATTTGTTTATTTATTAATTTATATTTATAAAATGGGAAAAGGGGGGTGATTTGGACTTTTATTAGGGGAGGGGATTTTTTATTTATAAAAAACACATTTTTACTTTTTTTTTTACATAAACTAGAAGCCCCCCTGGGGGACTTGTATATAGACAGCATTGATCTCTCATAGAGATCAATGCTGTGTACATACACAGCAAAGATCATTGTAATCGGTGATAGATTATATGCAGGCCATAGCAATCTATTGCCGAGCAGGGATCAGCGTCATGAGACCCGGGCCGGCCAGAAGAACGGATCTCCCCCCCGCAATCGCATCACGGGGGGGAGATCCGTGCCACTAGACACCAGGGACGTGCAGTACAAAGCACTTCAATGCAGCTGTCAGGTTTGACAGCTGCATTGAAGTGCTTAATTAGCCAGCGCGGCAACGGGACCCCGCTCTGAACACCCCCCGCGGCACCATGACGTACCAGGTACGTAATGGGACGCTAAGGGGTTAATCACTTTTTAGTCCTACTTTTTATTATGAAAATGATTTTTTTTTTTTTTAAATTCCTTTTTGTCCCCCCCCATAATAGAGATTGCCGAGCCAGGATCAGTGCCATAGAGTCGCTGAAGCTCGGCACGTACAAGTTATCTCTGGATCCCACCGCTAGACAACTACCAATCGCTCTTTAACAGCATTTAAATGATGCTGTCAGTTTTGACAGCAGCATCTAAATGGTTAATTAACCA
Source organism: Dendropsophus ebraccatus (assembly GCF_027789765.1). NCBI lineage: Eukaryota > Metazoa > Chordata > Amphibia > Anura > Hylidae > Dendropsophus > Dendropsophus ebraccatus. The sequence continues at coordinate 36,053,343 of NC_091461.1, forward strand.
CTGGTAGCACCGCATGATCCCTCTCTGTACCCCCTTGATGTACAGCTACATTATGGGTCCCAAATCAAAAAGTTACCAGTATATATAACAGTTCTTCACAATTTATGAGGAAGAGATTTTTCTTAAAAGAAGCCAACCTACCAGCACTTCCTAGGTCAACAAAAATGTCAGTGAGTCTAGACACGTGTACTCTGCTTCTGAATCTGAAATACAATGTGGAACCTCTCTGTGTTTTATGAATCCTTGATGTGGCTCAGGAGAGACTGTCGATTTTCTCCCATGTGTTTCTAATTCTTGACAGAATTAATTTCACAGTTCTTAAATCATTACTGGTAAATTATATAGAACCATTGTGGACATGTAGAGAACAAGCCACTAATAACCTGTGTTGATAATTAATACAAAAATAAATTTCTATGAAAAAGTCCATTAACAACAATTTGGCAATACATTAATATAATAAACCAACAATTACAGCAATGGATCAGCAACAGTTAATTTTTATGTTAATGTCCACTGTTTATACAGTATATAACATGTATGCAGGGCCACCATCAGGGCATTACTGGCAGTACAGGTGTATGGGGCTCGGCCTATGGGGGGGCCCGGGTCTCCCACACACTTCACTTTGTGAGAAGTGTGGTATACAGACAGCGCAGGGAGAGGGGAGAGCTCCCGCAGATGCAAGGGGCCCCTTCTACTTAACTAAAATCATTAGGCCCTCCTCCCCCCTGCACTGTCTGTGGACCGGGCTGCAGAATCCCCCCCCTCCCCCCACAATGGACCGGCCCCCTCCTCAGCAGCTCCCAGGCTCGTGCGGAGCTGGTGACTTCCGGCCTGTGTGCTCTCCCAGGTGACAGGAAGATGCAGCGGGCCTCCTCTCCTCTCTCCTGCCTCCCCCTCCCTCCCAGCTGTGATGTCTGTTCCCTCCAGTATACAGCTCTGCAGTCGGGGCAAAGGAGGAGGGGCTGCAGGCTGCTGACTGGAAGCAGAGACTTCACTCACTGGGGGCCTCAAGGATAAAAAGTGAGTATGTGAGAGTGTGTGTGAGAGAGTGTGTGTGGTGTGAGTGTGTGTGAGTGTGTGAGAGTGTGTAGTGTGTGTGTGTCACTGATATCTGCATCTGAGCTATAGACGTGTCACTGATATCTGTATCTGAGCTATAGACGTGTCACTGATATCTGTATCTGAGCTATAGACGTGTCACTGATATCCGTATCTGAGCTATAGACGTGTTACTGATATCCGCATCTGAGCTATAGACGTGTCACTGATATCTGTATCTGAGCTATAGACGTGTCACTGATATCTGTATCTGAGCTATAGACGTGTCACTGATATCTGTATCTGAGCTATAGACATGTCACTGATATCCGTATCTGAGCTATAGACGTGTCACTGATATCTGTATCTGAGCTACATACGTGTCACTGATATCTGTATCTGAGCTATAGACGTGTCACTGATAATCCGTATCTGAGCTACAGACATGTCACTTACTAATCCGTATCTGAGCTATAGACGTGTCACTGATATCCGTATGTGAGCTATAGACGTGTCACTGATATCCGTATCTGAGCTATAGACTTGTCACTGATATCTGTATCTGAGCTATAGACGTGTCACTGATATTTGTATCTGAGCTATAGACGTGTCACTGATAATCCGTATCTGAGCTATAGACGTCTCACTTAATAATCCGTATCTGAGCTATAGACTTGTCACTGATATCTGTATCTGATCTAGACATGTCACTGATATCTGTATCTGAGCTACAGACGTGTCACTTAATAATCTGTATCTGAGCTATAGACGTGTCACTGATATCCGTATCTGAGCTATAGACGTGTCACTGATAATCCGTATCTGAGCTATAGACGTGTCACTGATAATCCGTATCTGAGCTATAGACGTGTCACTTAATAATCCGTATCTGAGCTATAGACTTGTCACTGATATCTGTATCTGAGCTATAGACATGTCACTGATATCTGTATCTGAGCTATAGACGTGTCACTTAATAATCTGTATCTGAGCTATAGACGTGTCACTGATATCCGTATCTGAGCTATAGACGTGTCACTTAATAATCCGTATCTGAGCTATAGACGTGTCACTGATATCCGTATGTGAGCTATAGACGTGTCACTGATATCCGTATCTCAGCTATAAACGTGTCACTCAGGGCCGCCATCAGGGAATTACTGGCAGTACAGGTGTATGGGGCCCGGGTCTCCCACACACTTCACTTTGTAAAAAGTCTGGTAATACAGACAGTGCAGGGAGAGGGGACAGCTCCCGCAGATGCAAGGGGCCCCCTGTGACGTCTGTTCCCTCCATTATACAGCTCTGCTGTTGGTGCAAAGGAGGAGGGGCTGCAGGCTGGAGTGGGAGCAGAGACTTCACTCACTGGGGGCCTCAAGGATAAAAAGTAAGTGTGTGTGTGTGTGAGAGTGTGTTTGTGTGTGTGTGTGTGTGTGTGTGTTTAAGCCTTTGATCATATATCTGTGCAATCTGCATGTGTGTGCTTCTGGATGAATGTGTGTGTGTGTCTGTCTGTGTGCAAGTAGTGGCATATATGTCATCTGCATGTGTTTGTATCTGGGTAATCTGCATGAGTGTTTCTGCATCTATGTCATGTGGCTGTCTGTGTGCTGTCTGTGTAGAGGTATATATGGAATCTGCATGTGTGTGTCTGCATCTATGCTATGTGTCTGTGTAGAGGTATATATGGAATCTGCATGTGTTTGTATCTGTGTAATTTCTCTATGTTGATATATATGTGTATCTTGCAATGTGCCTATATGTGTGTATACATGTATTGTGGATCTATATGTAATCTGCCTATGTTTGTATCCGTGTGAGTGTGTGTGCATACATGTGTGTATCTGCCTATTTGTACAGTATGGGTTTGTGCATCTATTGTCTAAATATATATAAGGAGAAGTCAGGCAAAACATTATTGTGATTATGATGTGTCAGTATTATTTGTGGAAAAAAAAGACATTTTTTCAGCCATTCTTTTATAAAACAATAGTTATTTTTAAGGCTGAAAACATGACTTAATTGACTCGTAATTTAACACATATTATGGGCTTTAAATAGCCAAACATATGTCCTGAGTTGAAGATTTTTTGGATTAATGCCTTTGGTAAGGTGGGGGCCCAGACAAGTTGGCAGTATGGGGTCCTGGAATTCCTGATGGTGGCCCTGCATGTATGTATAACATGTAAGTGATCAAAACTTTGCTTTTCCACCAATGTGATACTAATAAAAACTAGAGATCATGGTGCAAAAAAATGACACCCCAAAGAGGCCTGTAGGTGGAAAAATAAAAGATTCCCTACACTAAAAACAACACTGTGCTGGTCAGCGACCGCCAACCTCACCAAGCAAATGCCAACGAGGAGAGTTGGCCACAGAATGGCCCTGCCACACTGCTGTCACAGGACCAAATCCCATGGGCCCCCCCAACAAACCCATTGGTCTCTTACAAAGTGACAATGTCAGATTTTAAAGATAGGTCAGAATTGGCTGCAGAACGAGTATTAACCCCTTAACGACCGCGGGCGTATATTTACGCCCTGCGGTCGTTAAGGACGTTCAGAGCGGGGCCGCGCGGCGGCCGCGCTCTGAACCGCGGCGGTCCCGGGTGCCACTTGTAGCCCGGGACCGCAGGTATTAGCGGGCACTGTCCGATCGCCGTGCCCGCTAATACAGTAATCGGATGCAGCTGTCAAAGTTGACAGCTGCATCTGATTACCGTTTGCAGCGTCATCCCTGGTGTCTAGTGGGGAGATCGCTCCTCCGGGATGTTGTCCCGGAGGAGCGATCTCCGTAACTGAAGCCGGCCGGGGACCGCTCCAAGATGGCGCCGTCCCCGACTCTGCACTCGTTTACTTCCGGCTGCAGCAGCCGGAGGTAAATGAATGCCTATCTCATGGATCTCTGCAGCATATCTATGCTGCAGAGATCTCTATGAGAGATCAAAGCACTTATACTAGAAGTCCCCTAGGGGGAATAACCCTAACCCCAGGGGGAATAACCCTAACCCCTAAAGGGGCTTCTAGTATAAGTGTAAAAGTAAAAAAAAAAGTGTCATTATTAATAAAAAGCCCCCTCCCCTAATAAAAGTCTGAATCACCCCCCTTTTCCCAGGTTATTAATAAAAGTAAATAAATAAATAAACAAACATGTTTGGTATTGCCGCGTGCGTAATCGCTCGAACTTTTAATCACAATCCTGATCTCGTACGGTAAACTGCGTAAGCGCTAAAAAATCCCAAAGTGCACAATTGCGCATTTTTGGTCGCATCAAATCCAGAAAAATGTTAATAAAAAGCGATCAAAAAGTCGTATATGCGTAATCAAGGTACCGATAGAAAGAACATGTCATGGCGCAAAAAAATGACACCTGACACAGCCCCATAGAACCAAAGGATAAAAGCGCTATAAGTCTGGGAATGGAGCGATTTTAAGGAACGTATATTTGTAAACAATGGTTTTCATTTTTTACAGGCCATCAGGTACAAGAAAAGTTATACATGTTACATATCGTTTTAATCGTAATGACTTGTGGAACATATATAACAAGTCAGTTTTACCCCAGGGCGAACGGTGTAAAAACACATATCCACTAAAAACACAAAATGTGTTGTTTTTTTTTCAATTTCACCACACATTGAATTTTTTCCTGCTTTTTCAGTGTACTTTATGCAAAAATTCAGCCTGTCATTGCAAAGTACAATTATCTTGCATGACTTTGTGGCCATTAAGGAGAGTGGAGTCCAAAACACATCTTGGCCTGTCAGTGACTGTCACTTTTTGCTGTTTGTTCTTGCTAGGCATGTATACTAAATTGAACCTTACACAAAAAAAAGAATTCCTTTATTTATATATCGCTAATTTACTCCACAGCAGTCTACACTCAAATCGGTCCCTGTACCCATTAGGGCTCACAATCAAAACTTACCTATCTGTCTATTTTAAATGTGGGGGGAACTGAAGTACCCGTGCAAACCCAGGGAGAACATAAAAACTCCATGTAAATGTTGTCTTTGCTGAGATTGCTGGGTAACAGATTTTCTCCTTGGCATTTAGAAGCTTGTCTGTAAACTAAACTTCAGTAGTAACCAAGAGTTCTTAATTCGGTACATCACTATAATATGAGCTTTACTTAACCCCTTAGTGACTGACCTATTTTGGGCCTTAGTGACCAAGCAATTTACTTACTTTTTTCATTGTCACCCTTCAAGAGACATTTTTTTTTAATTTTGATAATAATAATAATAATAATAATAATAATAATAATAATAATAATAATAATAATAATGTTTTTATTTGTATAGCGCACACAGATTCCGCAGCGCTTCACCTATCTGTATGTTTTTGGGTGTGGGAGGAAACCGGAGTACCCGGAGGAAACCCATGCAAACACTGAGAGAACATACAAACTCTTTGCAGATGTTGCTCTTGGTGGGATTTGAACCCAGGACTCCAGCGCTGCAAGGCTACAATGCTAATCACTGAGCCACCAATTTTACTTTTTATTGGCACCATTTTGGTTTTCATGTAACTCATCCATTTACTGTGTAACAGTGGCAACCTGAAACTCCTGTGCAAGTCAACGCAGTTTAGCTGCAATGACCAGGTTTAGCCATTACACACTGAATGGAGACAACTGCATTACTGCAGGTACTGAACAGCTGATCAAAGGGGGTAGAAGGTGTAGGCCCCCAGCTGATCAGTGTTTTATAAACTATCCTGTGGATAGTTCATCATTCTGTCTTGTATGGAGCACCCCTATAAATGATTCCTTGTTGCCATAACATTAAGAACAATCTAACCACCCTTGAACAAATCATTATTTAGTTTTAAAGGACAACTCCCATGAAAAACTTTTTTCCAGTAATTGAAGCACATTACATAGTTATATAACACTGTAATAAATTCAATCACCTGTCTGTCCTCCTTCCCTATCTTTTCCCCCCTCAACCCCCACCAGGAAGTGTAAGAAACTCCTTCATTACTAATTACTACCTAATTACTGTTGTCACCAGGCTCCTCTATCAGCTCCTTCTAGTGACGATGTGTCATCAGCAGGAGGGCTGCTCTAGGTCCTGTTACACCAGCCTCCCCCTCCCCTGCCTGGTCAGGTGACTCAGCTTGCTCAGCTCCCATTGGCAACTGTAAGCCATCTGACATTCTGCAACTCAATAATGACTCGTGACTGACTCCCGGCACATAACCAGCTACGGGACCCCCTACCCCATACTCCCTCCTGCTGCCGAGTGGACTCAGTGAGTGAGTCATGTCACTTGCTTATCTTTCTCCTCACTCCCGGCATGTCAGCTACACAGACGTCTTATCTCTCCCCTGCTGCCAGGCCATCTTGCAGAATGTACACTACAGTGAGGTGAAAGTATGTGTGTGTGTATATAGCAGCCTGACTGAAGAGAGTGAGAGAGGGGGTCATATTTAGTGTATGATGGGAGTTGTAGTGAATGGAGGGGCAGGCACTTAGTGTCACAGCAGGGGGCTGGCTTGTCACAGCAGCCAAAGTGCATCATGGGAAGCTGAAACCAGGAAGCAAGGAAGAAATGAAGAACAAGACTAGAAATCAGAAGGTACACAGACGGTGGGAAATTCGAACAGTGACAGCTCAGGAGGGATGATCTGATTGGTTTTTGTTTTTTTTCCTTAGCGCGGGAGTTGTCCTTTAACCCTTTTTCATTTTATAAGTGTAAGAAATGCATTTTTTACATCTTTGTTCCGAAGACTGTATATTATTGGATTTAGTAATGGGATGAGGACTGTGTTTAAAAGACAGAATTTTTTAGAGTTATCCACAGAAGTATTACTAGACGGAGGCACAAAATAAATGGCGGTCATGGTGATATAAAGCATAGATACAACAGTAAGGTGGGATGAGCAGGTAGAGAATGCTTTCCATCTTCCTTTAGCTGATTGGATCTTGAGAATGACAGAAATAATTGAGATGTAAGAAAATAAAGTAAATATGAAGGCTGGAAATGCCAAACATAAAGCCTCCGTAATGATAACAATCCCTACTCTGCTGATGCTTTCACAAGAGAGTTTCAATAAAGGAACAGGATCACATAAAAAGTGATTAATCTTATGTGACTTGCAGTAAGGCAACTTGGTTATAAAGTGTGTTATGGGAGCTGGATCTACTAAACTGATCGTCCAGGTCACAACAGATAGAAGGAGAGAGATCTTCTTATTCAAAATAATATTATAGCGTAGTGGATTACAGATTGCCACATAGCGATCATAGGACATGGCTGTCAACAGAAGAAACTCCAAGCTTTGTAAAGCAATGTAAAGATAAAGCTGTGCCATGCATTCATGGAAGGACATAGATCTCATATTCAGGAATGTCAGCAAGGTTTTTGGATAGATGAGCGTGGTCAGGCAAATATCTAGAAATGCCAAGTTACAAAGGAAGAAATACATAGGAGTATGAAGTTGAGAACTAGGACAAACAAGGGCAATGAAAAATGTGTTCTCCAAAACACAAAGGGAGTAAGCAAACAGAAAGCAAAAGAAAAGTGTACCTTGGTAATCTGAGTATTCAGAAAACCCGAGTAGGATGAATCCTTCCACTGTTGTGTTTTCATACATCATTCTTCCTCTATGAAAAAATACTGAGTTTAAGATTTACATCTCTACAGGATAGTCTGGATCCACTGCTGATAAACAAACAGTCTACCTTGCTTTGTTTCTCTTAAAGTGATATTGTCACTCCCTTTCCATATAAGGAGTTCTCAGCACCCTTCTAAAGCTTATATTGTGGACACTTCATATCTTACCAAATAAAGGATTTGTTTTCGGTCTCTCCCCTCAAAAATTCATGTTATTGTTGGTGGACAGTGCCATAGGGGTGGGGCTTAACGGCCATGAAACCCCATATCTCAGCCCATATAGGCACTGTAGGCTTTCTCCCCTCTGTAATGCTGTTGATATCTAGCCCCACCCCCTCCACAGCTATTGGAATGTGCCTACATAGAGACCTAGGTCCCGTCCTCTCTGAGTCGGATTAGAGGGAGCGGGGCCTAGGCCTATAGGCCAGCCTATTCCAATGGCTTAAGAGAAGGCAAGGCCTAGTTGCAGATGATATCACAGAGGGGTGGGCCTATGGTGATTATGTGGGCGGAGATATGCCCCTACGGAACTGTCCACCAACAATAACATGCATTTTTGAGAGAAGAGACGACAAAGAAATCTTTTATACAGTAAGGTATGAAATGTCCACAATACAAGCTTAAGAATGGTTTTTAGGACTCCTTGTATGGAAAGGGGTGACAATATCACTTTAAGAGCTAAAGAGACATCAATGGTTTCACATACAGTGCCACAAGATTACAGCCGTACGTTACTTCAGCATCAATAAACTTACATATACAACATTTACATAAGTGTATGTAACAGATTTAATAGTTTAAATAGTGACCAGTAGTAGCGGCACTTACAAGCAACCCAAAAGCACTTGTTCTATTACTCAAACTATCGGAGAAATCTTCTTCTTTGCCTATAGCATTAAGCCATCTAATAAGAGGGCACCATATTTGAAGTTCTTAACATTCCCTAAGATGCCTACCTATAAAAGTTCATCACTGAAGCTGGACACCACCCCAACCCCCACAATTACTGTTACCTAAAAGTGGGGGAGGTTTACTGCTCACCCAAACAATTTTTTAATTAAAAAAAAAAAAAAATTCGGGCTGTGACATATTGCTCAGCCTGTCAGTAACAAAGGTGGGATCCCGCCTCTGTTACTGACAGGCTGAGTGGACTTGAAACTTCACGCTTTCACGCCGCGTCACTCACCAGGAAGCGGCCAGGCAGACCGGAGCTCCGCAATACGGGACCCGCCGCTGGAACCGAGGAGTTGAGTGGACGTCGTTGCTCTCAGCCACCTTATCCCCGGCCATATAAAAAAAGCCCCCAGACCGGAGTACCCCTTTAACATTTATCCTCAACATGTGCTATAAATGGCTCATAAATGCAGGCACCACCTCTGGGACCATATCTGTTTTTAGACTTAGGGATCCTTGACTTCTTCCAGCGTGGTTGTGGCCATTGCAGGTGGTTGGGAAGCCAAAAGCAGCCAAATAAAAATTTAACATTTGATAAATTGACAGTAGTGTCCACCCTCAATGACTGAGTAGCTTAGCTAGAGGTTACTGTGGGGATGACACGTCACAGGAACAAGGTGGTGATGAGCATGATGTTTCGTTGTTTTTTTTTTTTTTTTAAATCCCTGAACAACCTCTTTAATGACATCACATATATTTCCCCGTAATTTACCACCAAAGAGAAAGCGTATGTCAGAAGAACTAACTCAAACACCACTCAAAATCTTACAATCTTCATTAGCAGTTTTGCAAAATCCAAATACATACTGCACATGAATCATGATATCACCATTGCAATTACTAGGTAAACCTTGTTGATAACATGTGGCAGATCAAATCATGGTTCTCAAGTTAAAAATTCTGTCACAAATGATTTCCTAGACTAAACAAGTACCTACTATATGGGCTATAGCGTTCCCTTGAACTAAATGATTAAATGATACTGCCTGAGTTGCATCTAGTAAGCTACTGTATGTACATTTTAGGAACAGGGGATATACAGCTGTGTTCAACCTCCACTTTCATTTAATTTAGTCAAGGATTACAATTTCTCATGAAACCAATACAGGGCAATGTTACAAAACAGAACATTCAGGCCTCTTTTACATAACAATCCACTGTAGCCCACATCTAGACAATCAAAGCAGATTCATCCCAAAGCATCATAGTTAAAAGTTAGTTATCTCAGAGCACACATTTTAGAATATGTTGAGTTTAGAGATAAATTAAGAAAGGGAAAATGTTATATGTGGTCAACTTTTGTACACATTATGCACTTCAAGGTTATGTTCCCAATATGTTTAACACCGTCCGTTGCATGGCAACAGACAATGTTAAGCTGCTGTCATTCGGTACGTTCCTGCAGCCGATACTGCTGTATTGGGTGCAGAAACGTTATTTTTTTTTTACAATTGACTGGCAGGCACAGTTGAGTGTGCTCTCAAATCAATTAACCACTCACTCAATGTAAAGTGCGGCCACTGGCCGCAATTCACATTATGTGAACAGCTATTGTTTCCGGACACTATTCAATGAACAGCATCCAGAAATAACAGGCATGTTCGTTATTTCAATGCCCCTTCTAAAGAACGGGCATTAAAATAATGATATGTGAACATAGCGGACGGCATTGCATTGACTTCAATGCAATGTCGCCCCTGCAGAAAAGAACGGATACTGATTCCAAAACGATGTGGGAATATAGTCTAATACAGTATTTTTTACACTGAGGAAAACAGAGTGTGATGACGTGCTTAGAGTTTTACATTCCATAGTAAACCCACTTATTGTATACTGTACACACATGAATCCAGTTTTTTATCTTCAGTAGATCTTTTCTTTTTTAAGCCAATCCAGGGTTGCATCAATTTTAATATGTATGTATGAAATACTTCTACAAAATATATCATAATAATGCCAAAAACAACAAAAACAAAGCTTAGAGGTTATTTACTCTTTTAAAACAAGCATAGGAAATTTTTCGGAAGACGCTAATTAACCAGCATTAACTGTCATTTCTGTGAGTCCAGACACATGTACCATGCTTCAGAATCTGTAACACAATGAGCAGCCGCAATCTGTTTTATGAATCCTTCACCTTGCCCAAGGGAGACTGTAGATATTCTCCTATGTGCTGATAATTCCTGACAGAATTAAAACACTAATGTGGTAATCTGCACTGATAAATTACTCAAACACACATACATATACAGATACTATACAAATAAAAGCATATATATATATATATATATATATATATATATATATATACTTCAAGAATTCTGCAGCACAACCATATAGTGAAAAAATCCAAATCGTGTTTTATTCCATATCAGTAGAAAATTCCATGCAACGTTTCTGTCTCCTCTCGAGACCTTTCTTCTCTGAGAAAGGTCTCGAGAAGAGACAGAAACGTTGCATGGAATTTTCTACTGATATGGAATAAAACACAATTTGGATTTTTTCACTATATGGTTGTGCTGCAGAATTCTTGAAGTATCTACGGGGAGACGTGGATTCGGTCTCCAGCTGCTGGCACCCTTACACTAGTCTGAACAGAGTGCACTCCACACTGGACGTTTATATACATATATATATATATATATATATATTGTAGGGATCTTCCCGGGGGATGGTGTGTTAGGACACAGTTCAGGCAGCAAACTTGGACTTAAAAACAGCTTTGGTGTTTATTTGTAGCATAAACGGTCCAGCAACATAAATACAGCAACACTGTGCATTGATAATAAGACAAAACAAAAAGGTCTTGCCCGTCTGGGCACTTACTAACACAGGTCACCTAACTGTCACTTCCATAGGCGGTATCGTGGAGTGTGAATAGGCCCCAGCAGTGATAGAACTCCTTGCTCCCAGGAAACACAGCATGCAGGCTGTTCACCCTGGCTGAGAGCAATCTCCTCTAGCTCTGTGGAGCTTTTACCCTGCCGCAGGCTTAACAAGGCACACCTGCCTGCAACACCCGAACTGGACTGGGGGAGGGGAATGGCAGGTCCCACTACCAACCTACCCACCATTCCAGTAAATCCAGGCCCGGAACATGGAAAAAAAACCCTCAGCAGCATAACACTGCTGAGTGACAGATCTCACCTGGATTCACCATCTCACCATATGCCTTAGCCTGGGTGAGATGTACCTCCCCTCAAATACTTCTCCAGTTACATGTCTACATATCCCCCCCCTCTTTTTCAGACCGGAGGGCTGAGCATTCTGTCCCCACAGACAGTGTACCCTTGATAGGGCATCAGCATTTGCCTGTAACTTTCCTGGCCTGTGTTCCACCGTGAAATTAAAGTTTTGGAGGGACAGAAACCATCTAGTTACCCTCGCATTTTTCTCCTTGTTAACCTTCATCCATGTTAGGGGGGCATGGTCGGTCACTAGCTTAAATTTTCTGCCTAGCAGGTAGTACCTCAGGGACTCTAGGGCCCATTTCACTGCCAGACACTCTCGCTCAACAATGGCGTAGTTTTTCTCGGCCGGGGATAGCTTCCTGCTTAAGTACATCACTGGGTGCTCCTCGCCATTCACGACCTGTGAGAGGACGGCACCTAACCCTGTGTTGGAGGCATCTGTCTGGACCAGAAATTCTTGCCTAAAGTCAGGGGTAACTAGTACAGGTTGTTGACACAAGGCAGATTTAAGGCTTTGAAAAGCCTTCTCGGCCTCTGGAGTCCATGTCACCATTGCGGACTTCGCACCCTTTGTCAGGTCAGTTAGCGGGGCTGCAACTGTGGCAAAGTTTGGCACAAACCTACGGTAGTAGCCCGTAATACCCAGGAAAGCTCTGACCTGTTTCTTTGTGAGGGGTTTGGGCCAATTCTGTATTGCCTCAATTTTATTCAGTTGTGGTTTCACTAACCCCCTCCCAATAATGTATCCCAGGTATTTGGCCTCCTCTAAGGCTAGTGCACACTTCTCTGCATTGATGGTTAACCCCGCCTCACTTATGGCATCTAACACCGCCTGGACCTTACAGAGGTGACTTTCCCAATCAGGGCTAAAAATGACCACATCATCGAGGTAGGCAGCGGAGTAGTCCCGATGTGGTCGCAGGATCAAGTCCATCAACCTCTGAAAAGTGGCAGGGGCTCCATGTAACCCGAATGGCATCACTACATATTGGAAGAGCCCATCAGGGGTGGAGAATGCGGTCTTCTCTCTAGCCTTAGGAGTGAGGGGGATCTGCCAGTAGCCCTTAGTGAGATCGAGGGTAGTTATGTACCTAGCATTACCCATCCTTTCGATCAACTCATCTACCCTGGGCATGGGGTAGGCATCGAACTTGGAGATCTCATTTAACTTTCTAAAATCATTACAGAACCTCCAAGTTCCATTGGGCTTTGGGATTAACACAATCGGGCTGGACCACTCGCTCTGGGACACCTCAATGACTCCTAGGTCAAGCATACGTTTTACCTCAGAGGATACCGCCTCCCTCCGTGCTTCTGGTATCCTATAGGGCTTAAGGTTTACTCTGCTTCTAGGCTCAGTTTCAATATGATGACTAATGAGATGCGTACGCCCTGGGAGGTCAGAAAACTTGTCTTTATTTTTCTGCAGGAATTCCTTAGCTTCCTGCTTCTGGGATACTGACAGGGTGTCACCAATCCTGACCGGAGGGATTGGTGGGGACAGATGACCAACAGGCTTTGTCGCCACCAAGGATTCCCTGTCTTTCCAGGGCTTGATCAAGTTTATGTGATAAACTTGGAAAGGCTTCCTTCTACCTGGTTGGTGTATCTTGTAGTTGACCTCACTGATCTTCTCTACAATCTCATAGGGACCCTGCCACTTTGCTAAGAATTTGCTTTCTACAGTGGGAACAAGTATGAGTACCCGGTCACCAGGGCTAAATGTCCTGATTCTCGCAGAACGATTGTAAATTCTACTTTGGCCCTCTTGCGCCCTCTGGAGGTGTTCCCTTACTAGGGGCATTACAGTGGCTATACGGTCCTGCATTTGTGCTACATGCTCAATAACACTCTTGTATGGGGTGGACTCACTTTCCCATGTCTCTTTCGCTATATCCAACAAACCCCTAGGGTGACGACCATAGACTAATTCGAAGGGAGAGAACCCTGTGGATGATTGGGGCACTTCCCTAATAGCAAACATTAGGTAAGGTAGTAAGTGATCCCAATCCCGACCATCTTTTTCCACTACTTTCTTTAACATATGTTTCAGGGTTTTATTAAACCTCTCCACTAACCCGTCCGTCTGTGGGTGATATACAGAGGTACAAAGGTGTGAGATTTTAAACAGTTTGCACAGGTCCTTCATTACCTTTGACATAAACGGAGTACCTTGGTCGGTCAAGATTTCTTTGGGGATCCCCACTCTGGAAAACATATAAAACAACTCACGGGCAATTGTTTTAGACGCAGTGTTTCTTAGGGGTACAGCCTCAGGATAGCGGGTTGCGTAGTCTAAGACCACCAAAATGTACTGGTGTCCCCTTGCCGACTTTACAATGGGACCCACCAAGTCCATTGCAATGCGGTCAAAAGGTACCTCTATAATGGGGAGCGAAACCAACGGACTGCGGAAATGCGACACTGGGGCGCTAAGCTGACATGTGGGGCACGACTCACAGTATTTTTTTATGTCAGCATAAATCGCAGGCCAATAAAACCTCTGGAGGACTCTCTCCTGCGTTTTATCTGTCCCCAAGTGGCCCCCAAGGACATGATTATGGGCCATGTCGAGTACCTGACGCCGGTACGACTTAGGCACCAGAAGCTGTTCCACAACCTCATCATTAATCTTAGTGACTCTATAGTAGAGATCATTAGTCACAGAAAAATGTGGAAACTTTTTCTCAGCTTCTGGTTCCTGAGGTACCCCATTCATAACAGTGACCTGCTCTCTCGCATTTTTGAGAGTGGGGTCCTGTAGTTGTGCAGTACCAAAATTATCCCTAGACACCTCTAAGTCGGGAACATTCTGGTCAGTGGGAGGAGCCTCTTCCTCACCAGCCAGGACCTGCAAAGGAAAAGCATTTTCATCCTGTACATTTTTATCTTTTACCATGGGTAATGCAATAGACTTAGGGGTATCCTTACTCCTTTCAGGGGATTGTTGTTTTCCCCATAGAGCCCAGAACAATGGAAAATAACGCCCCAATATCACATTATGCATAAGGTTTTTAACCACACCCACTTCATACTGTACAGCGCCTAGTTCAGTCCCGACATTAGCCAGTACTATAGGGTAAACCTTTGTATCGCCATGTATGCACACCACACTCATATGTCTTTTTGGCACAAAGTCCCCAGTCACCAGGCTGGCATGCACCAAGGTGACAAGGCTTCCTGAGTCCAGCAACGCCATAACAGGGAAGTTATTGACAGTAATGTGGCAGACTTGCGGTTCAGTCTCTAGTCCAGGAACTGCAACACATGACGGCTCCGCAAATAGCGACTGACGCCGGCTAGCGTCACACTCCATGGGCTCAGTGGTAAGAGGGCAATGGGCAGACACATGTCCCGTCTCATGGCATCTCCAGCACTGGATAGGGCCTGGTCTCCTTGGCAGGGAGTCCTTTTTAGGGCCACTTAGCCACCGGGGACCATCACCAGTCTTTTGCCCCTGAGTTCCCTCCTGAGCGCTTTTCCCTCTATCAGCACCCCTCCACACTCCCCCAATAGATGGAAGTCTCTTACCAGATGATGGCACAGATCTGGCACTCCGGGGAGGTGACGGTGCTGCAGGAACATCACGGAGGTAGTCCTCGGTCGCCTGGAACCTCTCCACAAGGCTGACGAGTTCGTCGGCACTCCTAGGGTCGCCTTGTCCCACCCAGCGTTGTAGATCAGCAGGAAGGGCACGGAGGTAGCGATCCATCACGACCCTCTCTAGGATCTGGGCAGGAGTAGAAGTGTCTGGCTCCAACCACTTTCTTGCCAAATGGATCAGGTCGTACATCTGGGACCTCGCTGACTTGTCCAGACTGTAGCTCCAGTTGCGGACCCTTCGGGCACGGACAGCAGCAGTAACTCCTAGTCGGGCGAGTATCTCTGCTTTTAGCCGAGGATAGTCTTTGACCTCTTGCTCACTGAGGTCATAATAGGCCTTTTGAGGTTCGCCTGTTAAATAAGGCGCAATCACTTCTGCCCACTCAGTGGAGGGTAACTTCTCTCTCTCAGCCACCCGCTCAAAGACAGTTAAATAGGCCTCAATATCATCCTCCGCAGTCATCTTTTGCAGCGCACGCTGCACGGCTCTTTTAACAGACAAAGTCTCTGGCGCGGCTGCTGCCACCAGCTGGGGATTAGCACCTGCAGACGCCTCCTGCTTTGCTATTAGGTGCTCAATAAGTCTCTGTTGTGCAGCCATTGTCTGTTCATGGCGCAGGTTAGCGTCTGTCAGAGCCTGTTGTTGCTGCAAACTCACTTGCATTAACTGCTTCATCATCTCCTCCATGTTGCTTGGCTGTTTTTGGAGTGAAGCAGCAGCCTTCACCCAGGACATAAGTAGCTGTAGCCAAGTTGATGCACACCGTTGCCCCTAGCAACCGTTTTGCCCGCTCCGCAGCACCAATTGTAGGGATCTTCCCGGGGGATGGTGTGTTAGGACACAGTTCAGGCAGCAAACTTGGACTTAAAAACAGCTTTGGTGTTTATTTGTAGCATAAACGGTCCAGCAACATAAATACAGCAACACTGTGCATTGATAATAAGACAAAACAAAAAGGTCTTGCCCGTCTGGGCACTTACTAACACAGGTCACCTAACTGTCACTTCCATAGGCGGTATCGTGGAGTGTGAATAGGCCCCAGCAGTGATAGAACTCCTTGCTCCCAGGAAACACAGCATGCAGGCTGTTCACCCTGGCTGAGAGCAATCTCCTCTAGCTCTGTGGAGCTTTTACCCTGCCGCAGGCTTAACAAGGCACACCTGCCTGCAACACCCGAACTGGACTGGGGGAGGGGAATGGCAGGTCCCACTACCAACCTACCCACCATTCCAGTAAATCCAGGCCCGGAACATGGAAAAAAAACCCTCAGCAGCATAACACTGCTGAGTGACAGATCTCACCTGGATTCACCATCTCACCATATGCCTTAGCCTGGGTGAGATGTACCTCCCCTCAAATACTTCTCCAGTTACATGTCTACAATATATATATATATATATATATATATACATACAGTATATATTATTATTATTATTACACACATGAGCCTGTGTGTTTATGGTTGTAATATTTTACATAGTAGGATCACAGGTGTGTAATTTTATTTATTTTTTTCTTCCAAGGAAGAACATTAAAGAATTTTATGGTTGTTATCCAGGCTTAGAATAACATGGCCGCTTTCTTCCAAAAACAGCGCCACTCTTATCCTCAGCTTGAGGGTACAAACCCACTTGGCGGGTCTGCAGCGAGTCTCCATGCTGCGTTTTTGCAGCGAGACTCGCTGCAGATCCCGGCCCTATGCTTTTAATGGCAGACAAACACGCAGCAGGGATGTACATCCCTGCTGCGAGTTTGTCTGCAGCCCTCCCCATTAACCCCCCCGGCCGCCGGAGCTGATACTTCACCTGATCCCGGCTCCGGCGGTTCCCGATGTCTTCAGCAAGCCGGAGCGGGGACCAGGTGAAGTATATGCTCCAGCCAGCCGCCAGCAGCCCCGGCCGCCTGATTGCCCCCCGCAGCCCCGGCCGCCCCCCCCCCCCCGCAGCCCCGGCCGCCCCCCCCCCCCGCAGCCCCAGCCGCCCGATCGCCCCCCCCCCGCAGCACCGATCGCACACTTCCCGAGCACTGATCACACGCCCCCCCGATCGAGCGGCCGGGGCTGCAGGGGGACGTGTAAGCGATCGGTGCTGCGGGGGGGCGTGCGATCGGTGCTGCGGGGGGGCGATCGGGCGGCCGGGGCTGCGGGGGGGCGATCGGGCGGCCGGGGCTGCGGGGGGGCGGCCGGGGCTGCGTGGGGGCGATCGGGCGGCCGGGGCTGCGGGGGGGCGATCGGGCGGCCGGGGCTGCGGGCGGCTGGCTGGAGCATATACTTCACCTGGTCCCCGCTCCGGCTTGCTGAAGACATCGGCGGCCGGGGGGTTAATGGGGTGGGCTGCAGACAAACTCGCAGCAGGAATGTACATCCCTGCTGCGTGTTTGTCTGCCATTAAAAGCATAGGGCCGGGATCTGCAGCGAGTCTCGCTGCAAAAACGCAGCATGGAGACTCGCTGCAGACCCGCCAAGTGGGTTTGTAACCTGAAAGTGATTTTGCATCTCAGTTTTTTTTTCTAATCCTGGATAACCCCTTTAATGTATATCATTAAAAAAAACATATTTTTTTATTGCAATAAAACAAAACATGTACACATTTTCACTTCAGGATTGAAAGGGACTAGAGCTTTTTACTGCTTTTACATTTTACATATAGCAGGCATACGCTACGGAGAAAGTGCAGGCTGTGTCTCAGAGACACAATATTTGTTTAAAAAAATTCAGAAAAATCCACATTAATTTTTAAATAATTATTTAGCATTATATTGCATGAAATAAGCATTCAATACAATAGAAAAACAAAAGTTTGGTGTAGAAAACTTTGTTTGCAATTAAAGAGGTCAGATGTTTCCTGTAGTTCTTGGCTAAGTTTGGGCACATTGTAGCAGGAATTTTGGCCCACTCCATCATATAGATCTTCTCCAGATATTTCAGGTGTGGTTTGCAATTAAGCTCTATTTTATTCAATGGAACCAAGTTTAAAACCCCACCCAATCTGGAGACAAAAGTGGGGGAAAAGTGGCCATGTTTTTGTAGCACTGGATAACCCCTTTAAAAAGTCTCCTAATGGAGCCATTCCTTAGCTGCCCCTGCTGTTTGTTTTTGGTCATTATTATCCTGGAAGACTCAGACTTTACCCATCTTCAATACTCTGAGGGAAGGAGGGAAGGAGGCTGTTGGCCAGAATTTCATACATAGTCCCATCCTTCCTTTAACATGGTGCAGTTGTTCTGTCCTCTTTGCAGAAAAGCACCTCCAAAATATGTTTTCTCCCCATGCTTTATGGTTGGGACTGTGTTCTTGGGATTGTACTTATCCTTCTTCCTCCTCAAATATGGCAAGTGGAGTTGATTCCAAAAGTTCTATTTTAGTCTAAGCTGACCACATAATCTTCTCATATGCCTCTGGATCATCCAGATGGTCATTGGTGGAGCTTCAAATGGGCCTGGACATGTGCTGGCAAGAGCAGGGTGGCTTTATGTTACCTGCAAGATTTAAATCAATGAGAGCATAGTGTATTATTAACAGTAACCTTTGAGACTGTGGCCCTGGGGCGCTCTAGCGGCAGGCGGGCCGGGTGACCACACGGGGTGCCGACAACTAGGGGGGGGCTGGTGGCACCCCCCCGGACCTCACTCAGCGGCATGTGTGCGCATCCACCCGACTGCCCGCCACCCCACAATCCCCCCCTCCGCCCCATCATATCCCCCTCTGCTACTCCACTCTGTTACCTGCCCAGATGACGTCTGCAGCTCCCCCGCAGCTTGGTCGCAACTCCGCCTTCCGGACTGAGCTCAGCTGCCGCCACCCCCGCACGCATCTTCTCAATCCAGCAGGAGCAGTGACACCACTGAGACTGACTGAGCTAGTAACTGAGCCTGCTGGAGCATCCGTCCTGCTCCTCGCAGGCTGGAGGAGAAGATAGGAAGAGAGATGGACCCCCTAGATGCCAGGTTAAGGTGAGTATAGTTTTTTTAAATTGTGTGTATTAGGCAATGGGGGAGGGGGTGTCTATATTACTATGGGGCAGAACACGGGGGGGTGGGATTGTTAGGGGGGCAACACAGGAGGCACAGCAGGAGACATTACTATATGAAGGCACAGCCGAAGGCATTATTACTATATGGGGCAGAGCAGGGGACATTATTACTATAGGTGGCAGAGCAGGGGACATTATTACTATAGGTGGCAGAGCAGGGGACATTATTACTATATGGGGCAGAGCAGAGGACATTATTACAATATGGGGGGCACAGCAGGAGAAATTATTACTATATGGGGCAGAGCAGAGGACATTATTACAACATGGGGGGCACAGCAGAGCAGGAGGAATTATTACTATATGGAGGCACAACAGGCGGCATTATAACTAAATGGGGACACCGCAGGTGACATTATTACTATATGGAGGCACAGCAGGTTGCATTAATACGATATGGGGACACCGCAGGGGACATTATTACTATATGGAGGCACAGCAGGGGACATTATTACTACATGGGGGGTGGCAACCCACATACCTCCTGACTTTACTGCACATGACACAAAGAAGTGGAAGTTGTTGTAAAAGTGCGGAGCCTAAGATGTTTGTTTGGCAGGCTCAGAAGAGATGAATTGTGGCTGCAAAAAATCATCATGGTGGTATGGGCCAGGAGGAGAGGAAAAGTTATGCTTTTAAATCAAAGAAGACGTCACCTGTGAGTCACTGAATGACTTTTTTTTCTTTTGCCTGAAGATAAAAAAAAAAAAAATTGAATACCACTCTTCTATGCTATAATACACACACTTCTTCAAAGCAAAACCCCCCCTCCCCCATCACTCGATGTGGGGGGCGCTTTTAGGTAGTCAAAATTACCTAGAAACTGCCCTGCTGTGGTCCCAGCTCTCCGGAGGTCATTGACAAGTTCTGTGTTCTGGGCTTATTCCTGGTCTTTTTCAGAGCAATCCTTACCACACAGGACAAGACAGTGGTCCCTAGGTCTGAACCCACCCACTGTCACCTGCCTACTTGCCTCAATCGGCCCTAGGCAGCCGTGGACAACCACAAAGACGTTCCCTACACTGATAAAGTGCACACAGAACGAGACGGACGAACAAACATAAAAGAATGGTGAACAAGCCGGGTCAAATCCACACAGGCAGCGCTAAAATCTTGTACAGGAGCAGACAGTTGTAAAATCATGTACAGGAGCTTCTCAGCTTAACTCCTGCATAGCCAGAAGTGGAGAAGCAATCGGGTGTGGCACACAAAAGAAAAACACCAGGACCAGTTCACACAGGCTACTGCAGATTCTTGACAGTACCCCTCCTCTTATGAGGGGCCTCAGGACCCTTATTGAACGGACCTGGCTTAGACGGATTACGTGCATGAAATTGTCGAACCAGACGTGGGGCATGCATGTCTTTCCCAGAAACCCACGTCCGTTCTTCTGGGCCAAAACCTTTCCAGTGGACCAGGTACTGCATACTCCAACTCCCCCTGGATGACCAGTGGAGCATTATGGAACACATTATGTATGCGAAATGATGCAGGCTGTTTTAATCTAAAGGTAACAGGGTTAATCACTTCCACAATAGTATATGGTCCAACATATTTAGGTGCCAGTTTACCGGATTGTACCTTTAACCTCAGATTTCTCGTAGACAACCAGTCAGCGGAAGGGTTAACTGACTCAGCGGCATGAGTAGAGGAATACCTAGGATTAAAACCAAAATTACAAAAGAATGGCGACATACCAAGTGAGCGCTGTTCATGATTATTTAAGGCAAATTCAGCTAGAGATATAAAGTCTCTCCATTTGTCCTGGGCATCAGCCATGAAACACCTCAGAAATTGCTCTAGGGACTGGTTAATTCTCTTGGTCTGACCATTCGTCTGCGGATGGAAGGCAGACGAGAAAGACAACGAGATACCCAACTTTTCACAGAATTCTCTCCAAAACTTTGCCACAAACTGAACACCCCTATGAGAAACAACATTCTCAGGGATGCCATGCAAACGTAGAATATGATTAATAAATAGCGTAGCTATAAAAGAAACCCCCAAAAATTCTTCAAATATATTAATGCAAAAAAACCAAGGTCAGAGCATGTAGGACCCCTAAATAATGGCGACAGGGAATTAATAACTGCGGATCAGGAGAAAGCTGAGTTACTTAATGGCTTCTTCAGTTCTGTATATACAAAAGAAGAGGATGGAGCTGTTGTGGGTGGGGCCAGTACTGAGGTAGGTGGGGCCAGTGCTGCTAACACATGTAATGTACTGAACTGGTTTACTATAGATATGGTCCAAGATAAATTAAATACACTCAATGTAACCAAAGCTCCAGGGCCTGATGGATTACACCCCAGAGTTCTTAGGGAACTCAGTTCTGTAATTTCTCTACCCTTGTATGAAATATTCAGTGATTCTTTGCTTACTGGTATTGTGCCGAGGGACTGGTGTAAGGCAAATGTAGTGCCAATCTTCAAAAAAGTTCTCTCGAACTTCCCTAGGTAACTATAGACCTGTAAGCTTAACGTCCATTGTGGGGAAACTATATGAGGAATATTTGAGGAAACTATTTGAGAAACATCCAGGAATATGTGGTGGCTAATAGTATTATAAGTGATAACCAGCATGGTTTTACTAAGGACAGAAGCTGTCAAACCAACCTAATATGTTTCTACGAAGAGGTAAGTAGAAGCCTGGATGGCGGCGCGGCTGTGGATATTGTGTACCTCGATTTTGCAAAAGCGTTTGACACAGTTCCTCATGGACGTCTGATGGGTAAGTTAAAGTCTATTGGTTTGGAAAGTTTAATGTGTAACTGGATTGAAAACTGGCTTAAAAATCGTACCCAGAGAGTGGTGGTCAATGATTCCTACTCCGAATGGTCCCCGGCAATAAGTGGTGTACCCCAAGGGTCAGTACTGGGCCCCCTTCTGTTTAACTTGTTTATTAATGATATTGAGAATGGAATTAACAGCAATGTTTCTATCTTTGCAGATGACACCAAGCTTTGTAGTACAGTACAGTCTATGGAAGATGTGCAGATGTTACAGGATGACTTAGACACACTGAGTGTTTGGGCGTCCACTTGGCAAATGAGGTTCAATGTGGATAAATGTAAAGTTATGCACCTGGGTACTAATAACCCACATGCATCATATGTCCTAGGGGGAGTTACTCTTGGAGAGTCGCTGATGGAGAAGGATCTGGGTGTACTTGTAGATAATAAACAACAGAACAGCACACAATGTCAGCCAGCTGCTTCTAAGGCCAGCAGGATATTGTCATGCATTAAAACAGGCATGGACTCACGGGACAGGGATATAATATTACCGCTTTATAAAGCTTTGGTGCGGCCTCATCTGGAGTATGCTGTCCAGTTTTGGAACCCGATTCATAAAAAGGATGTTCTAGAGCTGGAGAGGGTACAAAGACGGGCAACTAAACTAATAAGGGGAATGGAGCATCTTAGTTACGAGGAGAGATTAAAAGAATTACATTTGTTTAGTCTGGAGAAGAGACGTTTAAGGGGAGATATGATTAATTTATTTAAATATATAAATGGCCCCTACAAGAAATATGGGGAAAAGATGTTCCAGGTAAAACCCCCTCAAAGGACAAGGGGGCATTGTCTCCGCCTGGAGAAAAAAAGGTTCAACCTCCAGAGGCGACAAGCCTTCTTTTCCATGTGAACTGTGAATCTGTGGAACAGTCTACCACAGGATCTGGTCACAGCAACAACAATAGAGGGCTTCAAAACCGGCCTAGACAAGTTCTTAGAGCAAAATAATATAAATGCATATGTATAGAACCTATCACCCCTCCCCCTTCCCTATATCCATCCCCTCCTTGGTTGAACTTGATGGACATGTGTCTTTTTTCAACCGTATTAACTATGTAACTATGTAGCTAAAGTACAAGCATTTGGTAGTTTAGACAGAGGAATAAGATGGCACATCTTGGAAAATCTATCCACAACTACCTAAATGACAGTTTTTCCCCTGGACAGAGGCAGGTCAGTAATGAAATCCATCGATATGTGTGTCCATGGTCTCGTAGGCACCGGTAGCAGATGTAATAATCCTTCAGGTGGCCTTCGAGGGACCTTGGACCTAGCACAAGTCTCACAAGCCTCAACAAAAGCTTTCACATCTCGGGCCCAGGAAGGCCACCTAGAAATGGCGCGAGAGCAAGAACCTGGTTCCTGCCACCCCTGGGTGTCCAGCCAACACAGAACTATGAATCTCCTCCAAGACCCGGAGACGAAGATCCGGAGGTACAAACAAGCAAGAGTCCGGAGTATTTCGGGGTGCCAAGGACTGAGACTCGGCGATCTGGGTCACCAGGTCCTGTTGTAGGACAGACAGCACCACACCGGGGTTTAAAATCGTATCTGGCTGGTTCCTGGGAGAATTTTCGATGTCAAAACTACGAGACAGGGTGTCAGACTTGACATTTTTTGAACCAGGCCGGTACGTGATCTCAAAGTTAAACCTTGAGAAAAACAGGGCCCACCTGGCTTGACGTGGGGTGAGACGTTTAGCACTGTCTAAGTACACCAGGTTGGTAAAAGTGCTAGATCCCTGGGATAACACTGCTTCCACACCCACCTCAGATGCGTCCACCTCCACTATGAAGGGGCGCTCAAAATCAGGCTGAGCCAGCACTGGAGCTTCTGTAAAACATCGCCAAAGTTTATCAAATGCCATGATCGCTTCTGGGGACCAGTTGACTAAGTCCGCCCCCTTCCTAGTCAAATTCGTAAGGGGTTTGGCTACCAGTGAGAAGTCTTTAATAAATTTTCGATAGTAATTTACGAATCCCAAGAACCTTTGTAGGGCCTTCAGGTTATTGGGTCGCTCCCAGTTTTCAATGGCAGTAACTTTAAGGGGGTCCATACCAAACAAATTAGGGGTAATGTAGTAACCAAGAAACGAGACTTCCTGGATACCGAACTGGCATTTCAATAACTTGGCATACAGATTATTCTGCCTAAGAAGCTCCATTACTGTACGTACATGTAATATGTGAGAAGCCCAATCAGGTGAAAAAAATCTAAATATCATCCAAATAGACAACAAGGAATTGACCCAAATGTTCACGAAATACAGCGTTCACGAAGTGTTGGAAGACCACCAGAGCATTACATAACCCAAAGGGCATAACAAGATACTCGAAATGGCCCTCTGGGGTATTAAAGGCGGTCTTCCACTCATCCCCCTCCCGGATCCTTATAGGAGTATAAGCTTCACGTAGATCCACCTTAGAAAACCATTTGGCACCAATGATTTGGTAAAACAAATCCGGAATGAGGGGTAACGGGTGTTGATTTTTAACCGTAATTTTGTTCAACTTCCGGTAGTCAATGCAAGGCCGAAGCCCACCGTCTTTTTTGCCCACAAAAAAGAACCCTGCCTCCAACGGAGAGGATGAGGGGCGAATATGTCCTTTACGCAGACTATCCTTAACATATTCTCTCATGGCCTCCCTTTCAGGACAGGACAAGTTAAATATTCGACCCCTGGGGAACTTAGCACCGGGAGTTAACTCAATGGCACAGTCATATGGTCTGTGAGGCAGTAACCCGTCCACAGCTTTTTCGTCAAAGACATCAGAGTAATCAGATAAAAATTCTGGAATTTTCCCCTCCCCAGGAGAACATTTCGTGAGAGACACAGCAATACAGCGAGAGACACATTTAGGCCCCCACTGCACCAGTTCCCGGCTGGACCAATTAAAAACAGGGTAATGAGCCTCCAGCCAGGGTAACCCCAGGATGACGTCTGACGACAAGTTATGCATCACAAGAAAATCCATCTTTTCAATATGGACAGATCCCACCTTAACTTCCAGGCAGGGAGTTATGTATTGTACGTCCCCTTGAGCAAACGGTCGGAGTCTGCTCCAGTGACATTGACTGGACACTTGAGCAGCAAAGGACAAACCTCTAAACCTGAAAAGAACTTGGCGTTAACAAAATTAGCTGAGGACCCAGAATCAATCTGGGCATACCCTGACATACTCTTCTCCCCCAACATAAGAGAAATTGTCAACAACAATTTATTTTTTTGGGTGAAGGTTACCTGTGCGCCTGAGTGACCCCCTCGATAGTCGCTCAGGCGCCTGGAGCTTTCTGGCAGTTATTCCGGTCTGAAAGGACATCCTCTTACGTGGTGTCCAGCTTTGCGACAATACAGACAGAGGTTGTTATGCAGACGGTGTGTCCGCCTGGCCTTGGCGTCTGTGGCCTCCACTTGCATGGGTTCCCCCATAGGGGGTGAAACAGGAGGGGAAGGTTTAGGGAAGGAAGTTGGAGACAATGAGGTTCTGTTATGGTCTGGGGTACCCCTCTCCCGCTGTCGGTCCCTCAAACGTCGGTCCACCTGGATGGCCAAAGTCATACTTCCCTCGAGGGTGTCAGGACTCGGGTAAGCCACTAAAAGGTCTTTTAGCTGGTCACTCAGCCCGGCCCGGAATTGGAACCGGAGGGCGGAGTCGTTCCAAGTGGAAAGACCGCTCCACTGCTGGAACTCTGAGCAGTACTCCTCAAGCGGACGTTTACCCTGCCGTAACATGGTCAGTTGTCGCTCAGCATTGGCTGCAGTGTCCAGGTCATCATACAGCAGGCCCAATGCGGAGAAAAACCTGTCAACTGTCTGCAAGTCGGGAGAGTCAGGTGACAGGGAGAATGCCCATTCCTGAGGGGGCCCCTGGAGAAGGGACATAACTATGCCCACTCTCTGAGCCTCGTCTCCAGAGGAGCAAGGACGCAGCCTGAAAAACAGATTACAACCCTCCCGGAAGGTGCGGAAAATTCTTTTGTCCCCCTTGAATTTCTCTGGGAGCTGAACTGGAGGCTCAGGAGGTACCGGGGAGGTCATAGTAAACTGTCGGGGGACCGTCTCCTGCTCTTGGACCCTTTCAGCCAGCTCCTGCACCATGGTGTTGAGCTGCTGCATGTGGTCCACTATGGTGGTCATGGCGTCCATGGTGACCGTGAGGCAAAACCAGTTAGGCTGGCTAATCTGTCAGGATCGAACGATACAGACAGGACAAGACAGTGGGCCCTAGGTCTGAACCCACCCACTGTCACCTGCGCATGAGGAAGGAGGAGCTTATCCTCCGAAACGTCCACAGGACAACAGGTGGACGCTGGGTGAATGTTACAGCCTTGTGAGCGTTGTTTGTACCAGCACCCTGAATAAAGCACGTCTACATATGGATCTATGATCTGAGTTCGGGGATTTCTTTTCCTAAAGAGTCCGGATATATGAAGGACAGCTGTCCGGAGGTGCTAAGATACTGGTGTATACACACCAAGTTTTTCTCACTACTATTTCTGACATGTTGTATTAAGTGGACGGAGTGGAAGTCCCGAAGTGAGAATTCATTGGATATATACAGTGCTGTTTTGCTGTTTTCTGTACGTAGATAAAGAATACACACAAATAAAATAAGAACAAAGAATAGTAAGTAAGAACAAGTCATGATAAAATCACATTAAATCAAGACATAGTCCAGGTCCTATTTCTAGTTCATAAAGGCTTTGCTGGTTCTGGTTAAAATCATATGTCTAAGCAAACATGTTACAGTTCAAGTTGCATTTAGTCTTTGGTTATATTCCTGTCTGAGTGAATGTTTATCAGTTCAACCAGCTTCCGCAGGCAATATTAATACCAAATCTGTAGGTTGTAAATCTATTATGGTTATAAAGTACTGTAGCTGTAGGAAATTGCAGCTGGACTGTATGTTATATCCAGTGAATGCCGATACTTGTTTGTTCTAAGGGGACATCATATACAGATGGTTCCAGTGCACCACTCACCAGTCTAGTCCAGTCCTGTAAAGGCACTCCTCCTTGTGCATCCCAGCATCCCAGTCCTCTGCACAGAGGGAGAATAAAATTGGTAGACGCTCTCTGGTATTAGGCATCACTCAGATATAGGGATGAGCAAACCGAACCATAATGAACCAGATTCGTTACAAACTTTGAAAAAAGTTTGGTTTGTCACCGAACCGAACTTTGAGAAAGTTCTTAACAAATCTGCTTTAAATAACAATAACAAATAAAATCACAGAATAGACCTGGATACAAGGGATTATTACTCCTATAATCCGTTGTATCCTGGTTTTCTGTCAAGATGTGTGACGTCACCCCTGTTAGGGTGAGCCCTTAAAGGAGAAGTCCGGCCAAAATTAATTTTTGATATGTTGTTACTTATGAAAAGTTATACAAATTTCTAATGTACATTAATTATGGGAAATGCACATATACTGCTATTTCCCTTAATTTAGTAGATCAGGAAGTGTTAGAAATATCTCTGAAGAAGTGACGTCACGACCCAGGGTGTAATTCCTATGGAGTGTCCAGCAGGGGGCGCTCTCTATATAGAAGTCTATGGGACTTTATTGTTTCTATGGGTTTCTATGTAATGTAATGTAATGTAGTGTACAGTGCTTTACTGAATGAATACATCTATGTAATACTTTGGGGAGCAAGTGTCCTTGCTCCCCAAAGTATTGCATAAATGTATTCATTCAATACATTCAATACGCAGTAAGCCCGCCGATCCGCCGCATTTCCGCCGCATTCCCGCCGATCCGCCACATGCTGATCCGCCGCATTCCCGCCGATCCGGACCATATACATTGAACTACAGCTCCCATCATCTGCTTCTAGTATGAACAGGTGATGGGAGCTGTAGCTGGGTAATGGATATGACATGCCGCCGGGCGCAGGGGGGAGCCGCTCAGTACACAGGAGCTCTCCCCCCTCCTCCTCCTCCTTCCGTGATAACTTCCGCCTATACCAATGCTGACTCCCTGCCTGGCCGCCGCTCTCCGCTCACATATACCGGCTCCCGGCATCAGCGCGGACACCAGGATGCATCGGGAGCCGGTATGTATGGGGGGGAGAGCGGAGAGCGGCGGCCAGGCAGGGAGTCAGCATTGGTATAGGCGGAAGTTATCCCGGAAGGAGGAGGAGGAGGGGGGAGCGCTCCTGTGTACTGAGCGGCTCCCCCCTGCGCCCGGCGGCATGTCATATCCATTACCCAACTACAGCTCCCATCACCTATTCATACTAGAAGCAGATGATGGGAGCTGTAGTTCAATGTATATGGTCCGGATCGGGGGGAATGCGGCGGATCAGCGTGTGGCGGATCGGCGGGAATGCGGCGGAAATGCGGCGGATCGGCGGGCTTACTGTGTATTGAATGTATTGAATGAATACATTTATGCAATACTTTGGGGAGCAAGGACACTTGCTCCCCAAAGTATTCCATAGATGTATTCATTCAATAAAGCACTGTACACTACATTACATTACATTACATAGAAACCCATAGAAACAATAAAGTCCCATAGACTTCTATATAGAGAGCGCCCCCTGCTGGACACTCCATAGGAATTACACCCTGGGTCGTGACGTCACTTCTTCAGAGATATTTCTAACACTTCCTGATCTACTAAATTAAGGGAAATAGCTCTATATGTGCATTTCCCATAATTAATGTACATTAGAAATTTGTATAACTTTTCATAAGGAACAACATATCAAAAATTAATTTTGGCCGGACTTCTCCTTTAAATTAGTCTCCTCAGATATACCGGGGGTGCTGCCTAATCAAAAATGTAATGTGACAGCTGTCTGTGAGTATCAACCAAGACATATGAAAGCGACTTCAGTGTTCAAGCTGATTTACTTTATTAAGTGAAAATCTCTGTTTTATATCTTTACAAGAAAGCTTCAAAAAATAAAATAGGAGAACCCCGTTTAGCAGCAAAAAAATAAAATAAAATAAAAACAGTAAAAAAAAAAGTCCCATCAATGTCCCAGCAAAAAAAAAAAAAAGAAAGTCCCATCACTGCACAGTTTTGTAGAAAAACTCATTGGGTTATTGGTGTCTGGTCCTTTAATTATGGGCAAGGGCAGTACATGTCTGTTACTGCCCATTGGGTCAACATCCTTCCAGAAGACCATCAGGAAGTTGGCCCATTCTTGCCACTGTCACCTCCCCGGTGCTTTAGGTGGCCAGTTCTGCACAAGTTCTGCCTCCACCACCTTGCAACCATCCACCGCTTTGACTGCAGTCCATCCTGCCTCGGTGTCTTACCAACGATGTCAGGCCCAGCGCTCTCAGGCTGTCCTCCATTTGGTGAGCCTTGGTGAACGGAGCCACAGTGGGCAGGAGCTCCTCCGGACCATCAGAGAGGAGATACATGAAGGGCTGACCCCACGTCAACTAACGGTGGGAAGTATTATAGCCGACAATGGGAGGAACATTGTCTCTGCAGTGCAGCAGAGAGGGCTGAGTCATACACCTTGTATGGCACATGTGATAAACCTTATAGTGCACTGGTTTCTTTGAACATTTCCTGCCAATTGTTGATCCGTTTTAAGGAAGGCGACATCATCAACGACATCATCCCACTCATCCGTGTTTGGGAAAGTGCGCTGAACAACATCATCAGCGAGGATTCCCAGGCCACCACTCCTCCGTCAATTGTCTGTTCTCAACCATACTGGCCTGGGTGCAATCAAGTGGTACCGCTTCCTCCAATAGTCTATTCTCAACCATACTGGCCTGGGTGCAATCAAGTGCTGCTGCCTCCTCCTCCATCAATTGTCTGTTCTCAACCACACTGGGTCCAATACAGCACTATTACTGCTGCTGGTTTCACTGTCAAATGTCTGTTTTCCACCCTACTGGTCCAAGGAACTTTGTGTCCCATGTCCCGTGTAATCACTTAAACCTTGGCTAATTTTTTTTTCACTATTTTTTCACTTTGATTTTTTCATTGTAATAGCAACTGCAACTAAACGTAACTATACCCTATCCGACTCCGACTATTTTAGCTGCAATTATTCAGCCGTTATAGCAAGGTTCGTTTTAGCTTCGGTTCGTACGAATCCGAACTTCACAAAAGTTCGCCAGATCTAACCGAGCTTTTCAAAAGTTCGGTCATCCCTACTCAGATACAATGGTGCTCCGTTCGGCAGTGTAGTGCCCGGGCTGCTGGAGATCAGTACCAGGCTGAAAGGTGGATTAGTTGTGTGCAGGATTTGTGTGTCAAATGTACTGGGTAATGCCAGGCGTGTTTCAGGATTCATTCCTTTACCCATTTTTATTGCTGAGAGCAATTTTTTATGTGTTCAATAAATATTATTATATCCCAAATTATTATATTCCATATTTAATATCTTTTGGAGACATCTTGAGGGCTGGTTATTACCTCTTCTAATATTTCTGTACTTTTGCATTAGAGTTAGTGCACGCTTTCAGGTATCTCAATATTCTTCTCTTGACTTTTTGTGAGCTGCACCTGATATCTCCTTTGCCTAAATTTAAAAATAATACAATGTTATTTTCAGGAATTTTTATTTCTTTATATATATAGATTATATCTCATATAATTGAAGTGTACCTGTGATAAAACGACAGACCTCTCCATTCTTTGTAGGTGCAAAAATGTGCAAAATTGACAGTATATAACATACTTATTTTCCAAACTGTATCATAATAAATAATTGGTTTAGTTAAACCCAGTGTCCACCCTTCCCACTCTATTAGTAAAATTTGAAAACTTTCAAACCAAACCTTAACAAAGTGAACAAAAACAGCAAAAAAAAGTGCAGGTGTTAACTGTTTTTGTGCGGTCCCGCTGTTCGCTCATCAATACTTACTTTTCCTGGTGTCCTCGGTCTCTGGTCTCCGTTGTCCCCCGCAGCCATCACTGACTGAGGGACAGCACTATGGGCAGTGATTGGCTGAGCGGGCTGTCACTTAGTTTGTTCATCCCTAGTTTTAACACTAAAACATGTGAGATTTATCAAACTTTGTGCTCAGGAACAGTTGATCAATTGCACATAGCAACCAATCAGATTTCACCTTTCATTTCTTTAGCAGCCTTTTTAAGAATAAAATAAGCCATCTGATTGGTCAATGGACAACTTCTACACTCTTACTTTACACATTAAGGCCATGTTCACATGGTGTAAGACAACGGCCATCTTGTACCAGTCGGTTGATCTTTATTTCTGATGAATTGAGATGCAGGTGCATCAGTGTGCCTCCGCATCCCAATTCGCTGCTGCACACAATGGAGTATGCAGTTAGAGTCGCATGCTCCATTGTGTGCAATGACAGGCTTTCTTCGTCCGCTATTCAGTAAATAGTGACCGCAAAAAAATGACATTTCAATTTTTTGCGGCACCGCTAGCGATCCTGGCCAGAGTGTAAATTATGTGTTAAAATATAACAAGGTGTAGAAAAGATGATGAGGCGGCACTCACCAGTACTTCCTGCAAATCCTTTATTTATGGCAGAATAACAAAGTAACCCCATGTGCTGTACAGGTTACATGGCAGGCGCAGGTGTGCAGTTATGGCCAAAAGTTTTGAGAATGATACAAAGATAATTTTTACAAAGTCTACTGCATCAGTTTTTAAAATGGCAATTTGCATATACTCCTGAATGCTATAAAGAGTGATCAGCTTAACAGCAATTACTTGCAAAGTTAATATTTGCCTAGAAAATGAACTTTATCTTCCCAAACACATTTCAACATCATTGCAGCCCTGCCTTATGGTGTGTTTACACAGGCAGATTTATCTGACAGATTTTTGAAGCCGAAGCCAGGAACAGACCATAAACAGGGAACGGGTCATAAAGGAAAGACTGAGATTTCTCCTCTTTTCAAATTCATTCCTGGTTTTGGTTTCCAATCTATCAGATAAATTTGCCTGTGTAAACGCACCATTAAAAGGACCAGCTATCATTGTTTCAGTGATTGCTCCATTAACACAGGTGTGGATGTTGATGAGGACAGGGCGGGAGATCAATATGTCATGATTAAATAAGAATGACACCACTGGACACTTTAAAAGGAGGCTGTTGCTTGGCATCATTGTTTCTCTTCTGTTAACCATGGTTATCGCTAAAAAAAACACGTGTAGTCATCATTGCACTGCACAAAAATGGCCTAACAGGGAAGAGTATCACTGCAAGAAAGATTGTACCTCAGTCAACAATCTATTGCATCATCAAGAACTTCATTGTTGCCAAAAAGGCTTCAGGGCGCCCAAGAAAGACCAGCAAGCGCCAGGACCGTCTCTTAAAAGTGTTTCAGCTGTGGGTTCGGGCTGCCAGCAGTGCAGAGCTTGCTCAGAAATGGCAACAGGCAGGTGTGAGTGCATCTGCACGTACTGTGAGGTGGAGACTCTTGGAGCAAGGCCTGGTCTCAAGGAGGGCAGCAAAGAAGCCACTTCTCTCCAGAAAAAAACATCACGGACAGACTGATATTCTGCAAAAGGTACAGAGAGGGGACTGCTGAGGACTGGGGTAAAGTCATTTTCTCTGATGAATCCCTATTACGATTGTTTGGGACATCTGGAAAACAGCTTATTCGGAGAAGACGAGGTGAGCGCTACCACCAGTCTTGTCCCATGCCAACTGTAAAGCATCCTGAAACCATTCATGTGTGGGGTTGCTTCTCAGCCAAGGGAATCGGCTCTCTCACAGTCTTGCCTAAAAACACAGCCATGAATAAAGAATGGTGCCAGAATGTCCTCCAAGAGCAACTTCTCCCAACCGTCCAAGAGCAGTTTGGCGATCAACAATGCCTTTTCCAGCATGATGGAGCACCTTGCCATAAAGCAAATGTGATAACTAAATGGATCAGGGAACAAAATATAGAGATTTGGGGTCCATGGCCTGGAAACTCCCCAGATCTTAATCCCATTGAGAATTTGTGGTCAATCATCAAGAGACGGGTGGCCAAAAACCAACAAATTCTGACAAAATGCAAGAATTGATTGTGCAAGAATGGACTGCTATCAGTCAGGATTTGGTCCAGAAGTTGATTGAGAGCATGCCAGGGAGAATTGCAGAGGTCCTGAAGAAGAAGGGTCAACACTGCAAATATTGACTTGCTGCATTAACTCATTTTAACTGTCAATATAAGCTTTTGTTACTCATAATATAATTGCAATTATATTTCTGTATGTGATAAAAACACCTGACAAACACACATAAAAACCAGAGGGCAGCAGATCATGTGAAAATAAAATATTTTTTGTCATTCTCAAAACTTTTGGCCATCCGCATCAACAGGCTTAATGGTATGTCATTACGTTCATAAGTGCTCATTTTAAATTCTAAGACGTAAACAAAGCTGCCATCATGTTGCAACCTCTTAAAGTGACATTACACCAAAAAAGACATACAATGTTAAAAACATTTTACAACATGAAAAAAACATATCATAAAAAGACACTGAGGTCATTATGGTCATTTAAACCTTGTAAACCAAGTGCATCAGTCTGGATAATCCAGCGAGCTTCCCTCTGTAGCAAGAGTCGCTGGCGGTTCCCTCCTTGTCTGGGTAATTCTACCTGTTCCAGCCCTGTGAAGCACAATACAGCAGCATTACCATTATGGGCATTGTTCACATGTTCTACAAGTCTCGGAGATCCTGCACCCGTCAAGATCGATCCCCGATGCTTTATAAACCTAATGCACAAACATCTAATAGTTGTGCCAATGAAGAACATGCCGCACAGGCACATGATGACACATACTATGTACTTCTACATGTCATGAATTGCTTAACTTTTTGTTCATATCCTCCTATCCGGATGAATTAAGAACACATATTGTAACTGCAGAAGTTGCAATGCCCACACCTATTCGGAGCCAGCTTCTTTAACCAGTTAGTGGATGCGGAATCCATCGCACTACTAGTTTAATTATCCGCTATTGTTCTGCCCCTCTGGTAAGATAGAAGAGGCTTCCGTATGGCAACATCTTTCAAATCCTGGTCCGATTCAATTAAATACCAGTGTCTATTTATGGCCACTTTTATTTCAGTATCCATACTGGAATGCTTAAAAGAGAAATAAAATCTCCTATCATTATTTTTTGACACGGTTTGTAAGCTAGACTCACTGGCTTTTTTCTGGTTTCTTTTAACACACTCCAAGGGTATCCCCTCTGCCTTAGTCTCATATCCAAATCATCAACTTGCTTTATATAGGTATCATGATGTTTATTAACCCTTTTTAAGTAAATATACTCTCCAAATGGGACGGCTCGTTTTACAAGATCTGGGTGGAAACTCTGGTTATGGAGCAAAGCATTGGCGGCAGTGGGTTTTTGAAACCCTTCTGTATATTGTATATTATGTGTACACACTCTAGCCGGGATTCTATAGAGGGCAGCACTACGTAAGTTCCATAGTAACACGGCCGTTGTAGCAAAAAATATATATGTTTTAAAAATGTTAAGCCTTTAGAACAGTGTTTCTCAACTCCAGTCCTCAAAAGCTGCTATCAACATGTAAGATTTTCAGGTGATGCTACGAGCTCCCAAAGCCTCTCCTGCATGATGATTGGCTGAAAAAAATCCGCCAAATATGCAGAAAGAGGAAGATGCCATTGTCTTGAGTATCGCGACAATGCTCGCTCATCTCTGTTCGTTCATCTCCAATTACTTGGTTCGAAACCTTTTTTGCTTTATTAATGTAAAAAATGAATTTTTTACATCTTTGTTACGGAGACTGTATAATAAAGGATTTAATATTGGGATGAGGACGGTATTTAAGAGAGATGCTGTTTTAGAATTATTCAGAGATGAATTACTAGACTGAGGCACAAAATAAATACTGGTGAGGGTCAGATAGAGCATAGATACAACAGAGAGGTGGGATGAGCAGGTAGAGAATGCCTTCAGTCTTCCTTTGGCTGATTGGATTTTGAGAATTACAGAAATGATTGCAATATAAGAAGATACAGTAAGTAAGAAGCATGGTAAGGCAGAACCTATACCCTCAATAAGGAGAACAAGCTCTAGGCTTCTGATGCTGTCACATGATAATTTTAATAATGAAACAGAATCACAGAAAAAGTGATTAATCGCACACGACTTGCAGAAATTTAACTTGGTCATCAATTGGATAAAATGAGCTGGATATACTAACCTGATCATGCAGGTGACAGTAGATAGTAGTACACAGACTTTTTTATTTAAAATGTTATTATAGCGAAGTGGATTACAGATTGCGACATAGCGATCATAGGACATGACAGTCAACAGAAAAAACTCCAAGCTTTGTAAAGAGATATAAAGATAGAGTTGTGCCATACATTCATGGAAGGATATAGATCTCATATTCAGGAAGGTCAGCAAGCATTTTGGATAGATGAGGGTGGTCAGGCAAATGTCTAAAAAGGCCAAGTTACAAATGAAGAAATACATAGGAGTATGAAGTTGACCATGTAAACAAACTAAGACAATGAGAAATATGTTCTCTAAAACACAGAAGGAATAAGCAATCAGAAAGCCAAAGAAAAGTGAAAACTCATAATTTAGATATTCAGAAAACCCGAGTAGAATAAATCCTTCCACCATTGTGTTATTATCACACATAATTCTTCCTCATTGGAAAACATACAGACTTACATCCTGCACAGTGGAATGACATGACAAAAAATCAAATAACATTTGTGCTGTATTTGTGAGAGGCCCATGTAGAAGAAGCCTGCCTGCGTCAAGATCTTGACAACAAAGCTAGATAAAGATAAGTACATAAATATAATTATAGATATGTGTTTAACTCCATTATATCGAGATGCAAGATCAGTGCATTGAGCAGAACTGTCAATAGGCTATAATTTATATCCCAAGTACTAGGTGAGCATACATAAAGACATGTGATATATACACATCTGACAAAATATCACAAAAACGGATCACAAATGAAGGATATTCTTGGCTTCGGAATGCCTCTTTTTTTTTAACTTACAGGCCAACATACTGTATTAATCTTACTCCTGCCTCCCCATTGTACAAATTATCATTCAAATTAAAAAGCACAGAGACACTCCTACACATCAAGTAAGTCTTTATTGTCACCACAATTCTAAAATCAATCCTCATTGCCAAGGCCGGCTCTTGTTTTTGTGGGCCCTTGGACAACAGAGCCTCAATGGCCCCCTCACCCATCCACTATGCACCCATCATCCACACACTATGCACAATCACTTGAGATGCCACTAACATACACAATTACACATTACTGACCCAGACACTAAATGACTGATACAGAAACTGACTGACTGACTGACACAGACAATAACTGACAAAGACACTGACTGACACTGATTGATTGACACAGCCTCTGACTGACTGACACACTCAGGCACTGACACAAAGCTTTTATAGCTCAGCCTTCTCCCTCTCTCTCTCTCTGTCGGGCTGCTTTCTACACTGTATGGTATAGGACCTGCGGGTCATGTGATCAGGTCTTTCACCCTTTTCTCTCTCTGTGCAGGACCTGCTCCATCACCAATGTCTTCTGATGTTCAGCACCCTGCACTATAGTGAGTGGGCTGAACATTGGAACACCAGGCCCTTCTCCCTCTCTGGGCCTCTAGATGTGCTGTGGGCCCCAGCACTTGCTTGGGTAAGCCCTGTGCTGATGCTGGCCCTGCTCACTGCCCTTCACTGTTGTATAATGTCCTCCGTGTTACTGCTGCTATAAAGATATAGGTAATACAGGTTATCCTCTTATGTGAGTGTTCAGTGTATGGGACACACACACACACAGATCATAAAAGGTAATTTCCACCCAATCTGGGGAGCAGATCGGAGGGAAACTGACAACTGATTTGAAAAGAGGAATATTGTGACAAGTGCTAGATGCAAATCATATGATACCAGAAATTCTACTATTCCTCAAGTACAAATAACAGCCTATTCTAGAAAGTCTTTTGAAAGAGTAGGTACTCTTTAATAAGGTGCTTTAATTAGATTTATTCTAATTGAATCGGTGTGTTGGATTTGGTGCTGTTATATAAAAAAGTATATACATTATAATTATGAAGCCACCCTTATAAAATAAATAAATTGTAATACAGCAGAAAACAAAAAGAATGTTTATTCATCACATACACCAGGGATAATAATTAGTTTTGTAAGAAGACAAGTTACCTGCACTATGTCAACAAAACAAATGTCAGAAGTCAAGGAACACGTACAGTACTTTATTCCGTAAACTGAAAGCTGTACGTCTCATATATACCCTTTAAGCGGCTCATGGGAAATATAAACAAACATTACAACCAAGTAAAATATATCCCATGTTTCTTTTTAACCTAGTTCCTACAAGAATTAATATAATGATACTGTAATCAGCGCTGGTTGCTTACAATGTATCCATTGTAAACATTTAGAAAACAAGCAATTACCGGCTTGAGGATCTTCTATTTTAATACCCTATGTGGGCAATTACTACAAAAATAGTTAATCTGATGGTAGATTAAAAAAACAAAACAAAACATTGCTGTGTTATGTCAAAGCATGGACATGGAAGTGCATGAAACATTTCAGAAATTGACGCAAACCTATGTGCAACCTAAAGAAAAGGTCACAGGCACGTACATGTATCAAAAACATCACCCTTTGTGGGGAGTCATTATGCAGCAAATTTTCAACTAAAGTTTCATGTATGAAATCAGCTGTCCAAGATACCCATGGTGTTAAGGATGCCTACAAGCAGCATTCAATAAAGTTGGAGGAAGCAGCGTACATTTTTTAAAAAAAGTTGCAACATTTTGCAGCAATTTTCTTGCCAGTGAGTTAGTTAGTCTATATTATTGATAAATTCCCCCCCTAGGGCTGGTTTTTATCAAAACATCAAATATTAACATGGAAAACTGCATTACAGCACGTCAAAAAATTGGGAGATGGGAGAAAGCCATAACATGAATGCCTGCTGCTAATGACTGACATCAGTGATCCTTCTTATGTCAGTCATTTAACAAAGTAATTTTAAATGTTGCATCCAAAGAGAAATTTAAAGGGGTTGTGTAGTGAACAGGTGTTTTCAGCAGTATGCTCTGCACACTAGTAGTGTCCCTTACCCTTTAAGTCACATTGCTGCTGGTTGCCCAAGTTGCTCCTGAGTCACCCTGAGTCCCCTGTTTAACATGTGACAAACTTCCTTACTTGTTGGTGAGGCAGGTCGATGCTGAGCAAAAATCCAAAGCCCATCATTCCCCCACAGCTGTGTTTTCCTTTGGAGGCACACCTGGTTTTATTTTACGGTGGCTGGCTATACCCTTTCCCCTGTGGTCGGTGACCTGCTGGGCCGTGAGGGGGTCCCTTGGGTACTTATCACAGTGGTCCGGAGTGGAGCTGCGACCCACCTGCACTAGCGATACCGCCACCCACAGAAAGGGGAGATGACCCAAGGATGGAATAGTGACGGTGTAGGTGCCGGAACAATAATCACAGAGTCCTGTTACCATAAGTAAAATCTTCTTTAATGTAGAAATACTTGATACAGCAGCAGATAATAGACTTCTGACTAGACACAATCTGCGTTAAGCGCTTTTGGAGCAGGAGAGCTGAACTGACTTGGTTGTACGCTGAAAACTAGAGCAAGCTTAAAGTAGTAGAGAGGAGTTTGTGCAGAGAGTGCCAACCCAGGGTAGAATTGTGCTCTGCCGGAACTTTAGAAAACGGAGAAGGGAACCTTTTATCCAGAATTCCGACGCTGAGCCCGTCTGACCCCCCAGTGCAGCTCCGGATACTTACCCTTTGCTGCAAGTCCCACTCCTGGACCCAGTCCCGGACAGAGATATTGCTGACGGCAGCCGTGCACTTACGCTCAAGAGATGAGTCTGACGCCCATAGAGAATGACGGCTCCAGTCATTCTCTATGGGCATCAGACTCATCTCATGTAATTTGCATACAGCGAGCGCTCACCTTCCGGCACCAATATCTCCTGGGACTATATATATGTCCCGGGACTGAGACCAGGAGCGGGACTTGCAGCAAAGGATAAGTATCCGGGGCTGCATCGGGGGTTGGGCGGACTCAGCGTCGGAATGCCGGGTGACAGGTTCCCTTTAAGACTTGAGAATAGAAGACTACTTGTGCCTATGTTTCGACCATTGTTGACGCTGTACCACCTGTTGCCCTACAGTGTCAGGTGACCTGTCCTCCTAGGGTGACACAAGCCTTGTTACCTGAGTTGAGCAAGGTGGCCAAATTACCTGGTTACACCTGCGCTGCAAGATAGAGTATGTAGGCTTGTAGCAACTTCTCTATCCAGATCAGTTCCTCTTGTTTCAGGATACTGTCCTGCTCTTTTAGAGATGTTCACGGCATGGGTTGTAGTGATCTCTGACTTATCCTCTCCTGAATAGTTTAGCACTGTATAGTATGGGTAAGTGTTGCTTTGGAGAAGAAAAAAGTCTCAGTGCTTCCCATACGTCTGTCCACTACCACACTCACGCCTAGACTACACTGGACTGGTTGGGGACCTGGCGGAGCCAGGGCCCAGCTGAATTACAGCAGGGACTGTCTTGTCTTGCATATTTTCTCCACCAAGACTTGGATAAGACTTGGTGTGGTCGTGTATATCCTCTCCCCATGTGGCTACTTCCTACAGGGTGTGTAATACCTCCTGTGAGTAGTGGAGAAGAAAGTGCAGAGAAAGAAAGGAGAATAGAGATAGGTGAAGAAGAGAAAGAGCTCTTATTGGTACGCAGATAACAAACAAACAATAACCCCTTGTTCACTACAGCTATGCAACGTACAATTACAGATACATATAGTAGCGACATGTAGTGGCAAAACTTAGGTACAACTTCATTAACACTTTTATTTGGAGTACAGGCTTTTGCGAGGGGTGTATAGACCAGTAACACTCGTGGTGGGACACCACACTGCACCTCCCAAGGAATGCCCTCCCACTGTCAGGCTAGGTTCACACCCAGTATTTTTGCTCAGTATTTTGGTCCTCATATTGCAACCAAAGCCAGGAGTGGATTGAAAACACAGAAAGGCTATGTTCACACACTGTTGAAATTTAGTGAATAACCGTCATTTTATGACATTTAATGGCTGTTATTTTCATAAAATGGCTGATGTTTTAAAATAATGCCAATTATTTGCCATTAAATGACGGCCATCCACTAAATGTCAACAAAGTGTTAACCCAGCATCACTATGCAATGGAAAAAGTGTATGTTTCATTGTCAGTGACCAGTGCAGCAGCTGCATTTTCTCTTTCACAGTTGCAGCAGCAGAGAGAGAGGAGCAGGCACTGATCATAGCAGGAATCTGAAGATTTGGGGTTATGTTGGCTAGCACACATGATTTTGATCACAGCAGGAGGATGGGGTTGATGTGTAGATGTGCACACAGTGCAATCTTACTGGTCATCAGCCAGCATATGAATATGTAGCAGGAGAGGTAAAGGCGCTCCTACCTCACTGCTCAGTCTCAACAGGGGGCCATCCTAGTGCAGGGATGTACAAAAAGGCCACAGCAACACCAAAAGCAGGGTCGAGTCGCATTGAGAATGTTAGAAAATAACTTCTTCCAGGGGGTGCAGAGTCCAAAAACACATGTAAGCACCCACATTCTGTAGTAGAAGTGTATTGCAAAGTTACATAACTTTGTACAAAGGAACCAGACATATATCAGGGGTGTAACGAGGGGGGGCAGGGGGGTCAGCTGCCCCTGGAGCAGAGACCGGGGTGGGGGGCGCCATCACAGGGAGCAGAGAGAGAGAAGGATCACAGTGGATGAGGCAGCCTGGAAGCGTCCTGCCCTCTGTCAGTGTGGGAAGGCAGGTATTTCCCACACTGTAAAGTTACTGTGTAGATGGTGAAGGACCTTGACATGTGACTATGATGTCACCGCAGGTCCTGTATGTACACTGCACTATGAAAGAGGAAGAAAGAAAATACAGGTGTGTGAAAAGAGGAGGACAATGAGGGATACCCAGTCTGGGGAAGGGTGTGAAGGGTGCCCAGTCTGGGGAGGTGGGTGAAGGGTGCCCAGTGTGGGGTGGGGGTGAAAGATGCCCAGTGTGGGGAGCAGGGTGAAGGGTGACCAGTCTGGATTGGGGAGGAGCACAGGGGTAACACCAGTCTGGGATGGGGGAGAGACACACAAGAGAGTGTCCAGTGTCTATTTAGGGTCTGGTCTGGTTGTACATTATTCTATACTTAACCCCTTAATAACTGCCCTCTCCAAATATATATCACATTTATATAAACCTTACCTACTATCTACAGAGGTAGAGAACCTTGGCTCTCCAGCTGTTGCAGAACTACAACTCCCATAAAGTCTGGAAAACCAAAGTTTTAGCTTTAACTGTCCATGTATGATGGGAGTTGTAGTTTTGCAACAGCTGGAGAGCCAAGGTTCCCTACGCCAATCTATAAAGCACCTGTATCTGTATATACAGTGACCATGATACAAGAGTCATTATAGTGCTTGAAAAGCACTATATTGTAATCCGTATTCTTCTTCTTCTTCCGTTTCTTCTTCTTCTTCCAGCTATTTTTCTGCGCGTAATACAGCCCGAACCGCTTTGCGCACACACTCCGTTCAAACTGTGTTCGGTCGGATTTGTTGTTTTTAAGAAATTTACGTTTAAAGACCCCGAATTTCACATAGAAAATAATGGCCCATTGCAAATAATGGCCACACTCTAACCGCTAACAGCCAATCACAGCACATATGCAAATAGCTGAAATATAGCAGCCAATAGGAATTCTAAAGTCTCGTCAGGCACTGTATCACAACATCCACAGTCACATGTCCACTATTGGCCAATAGAAGATGTAATATATGGAAGGTCCTTAACGATTTTGTCTCACTGACATTAGTAAGATTGTCATGGTAACCGAGCAATGATCTTTACCATTATAAGTACCCAGATCGCTCTTAAGGGACGGGAGCCATGACACTCTTAAAGGGACCCAAGTCGTTCTTAAATGGACCCAAGTCGCTCTTAAAGGGGCGGGACCCAAGTTGCTCATAAAAGGAAGGGACCCAAGTCGCTCTTAACGGGACCCAAGTCGGTCTTAAATAGTCCCATGTAGCTCTTTAAGGGATCCAAGTCGCTCTTAAAGGGACGGGACCCAAGTTGCTCTTAAACGGACGGGATGCATGTTGCTCTTAAAGGGACCCAAGTCCCTCCAAAAGGTATGGGACCCATGTCGCTCTTAAAGAGACCCATGTCACTAGAGCGACCTGGGTCCCATTATGAGCAACCTGGGTCCCTTTAAGAGCGACCTGGGTCCTTTTAAGAGCAAAATATGTCCCTTCAAGAGTGAAATATGTCCCTTTAAGAGCGACCTGGGTACCTTTAAGAGCGAAATATGTCCCTTCAAGAGCGAAATGGGTCCCTTTAAGAGCGACCTGGGTACCTTTAAGAGCGAAATATGTTCCTTTTAAGAACTAAATGGGTCCTTTTAAGAGCGACCTGGGTCCCTTTAAGAGCGACCTGGGTCCCTTTAAGAGCTATCTGGCTCCCTTTAAGATTGAACTGGGTCCCTTTAAGAGCGACCTGGGTCTCTTTAAGAGCGATCTGGGTCCCTTTAATAGCAACCTGGGTCCCTTTAAGAGCGATCTGGGTCCCTTTAAGAGTTAAATGGGTCCCTTTAAGAGCGAAATGGGTCCTTTTAAGAGCGACCTGGGTCCCTTTAAGAACAAAATAGGTCCCTTTAAGAGCGAAATGGGTCCCTTTAAGAGCCACCTGTGTCCCTTTAAGAGCAAAATATGTCCCTTTAAGAGAGAAATATGTCCCTTTAAGAGCAAAATGGGTCCTTTTAAGAGCGACCTGGGTCCTTTTAAGAGCGACCTGGGTCCCTTTAAGAGTGAAATGGGTCCCTTTAAGCATAAAATTGGTCCCTTTAAGAGCGACCTGGGTCTCTTTAAGAGCGAAATATGTCCCTTTAAGAGCGAAATATGTCCCTTTAAGAACAAAATGGGTCCCTTTAAGAGCGACCTGGGTCCCTTTAAGAGCGAAGGAACCCAGGTCGCTCTTAAAGCGACCCA
Source organism: Dendropsophus ebraccatus (assembly GCF_027789765.1). Lineage (NCBI taxonomy): Eukaryota > Metazoa > Chordata > Amphibia > Anura > Hylidae > Dendropsophus > Dendropsophus ebraccatus. The sequence continues at coordinate 36,096,603 of NC_091461.1, forward strand.
GGTCGCTCCTAAAGGGACCCATGTCACTCTTAAAGCGACCCAGGTCGCTCCTAAAGGGACCCATGTCGCTCTTAAAGGGACGGGAGCCAAGTTGCTCTTAAAGGGATGCGACCCAAGTCGCTCTTAAAGAGACGGCTCCCAGGATTAAAGTTTCTCTTAAAAGGAAGTCACTGGTAAAGGGGCGCTCTGGAAGTCACTGGTAAAGGGGTGTTCTTTTCAAGCACTATGTATTTCCCTGGAAATGCAAATCTAGTTTTTCTAAATTATTTCTATTTTGAATTTGGTGACGGAATACTTTACTGGAGGTATTTCTGCTGTTGTCTCCGCTGCTGAGTGGGCTTGATCGAACCTCGGGAAATCCTTGGTTCGATCGAACTTGAACATTCAAGAACCTGCCGCATTAGATTGCTGATGCCTTCACGGTCCATGGGGTACCGCCTGGAATTTTGGGATTCAGCCTAGGTAATAGGCTGAATCACAGAATTCCAGGCGGTACCTGGGAAGTCTCCTCCTTCCCCACGGACCGGGAAGGCATCAGCAATCTAATGCGGCAGGTTCGTGAATGTTCAAGTTCGATCGAACCTAGGATTTCCCAAGGTTCGATCAACTCTACTGCTGGGCGCACCTGTGCATTAGGAGTCGGCACCATAGAATCACATTACACTGGGTGTCACACTGGAGATAGATCAGGAAGCTTCGCCACCTAATTCACAGGTACAGACAGGAGGGGGACAATGGCACCTCCGTTAAGGTACTTAGGGACCAAATTTTAAATGGGAAAAACGAAAATACTTTAAAAATGCTGATTGAGCCCAGAGCTGCCTGGTAATCATTCTTCATAAAAACATTCCAGGTACACAGTAAATATGACATGATGTATCCCATATTGTGAACACCACACTAGTGCCTACTACGCACACAAGAGGGGGGAGATTGGGGGCTCCAAATTGAATCTTTGCCCCGGGTGCAGGAAGGCCTAGCTACACCTCTGCATATATAATTTGCTATGTAGTGTGCCGGCCGCAGCAGGCTACACGACCATGGGGATCCCCGCTTGTATAGGGCGCTGGTGTTCAGTGAACCACAGGATACAGTGGTTATTCCATAAAAGGTTTTATTAAAAAACAACAACGCGTTTCGGCGGAAACGCATTGTTGTTTTTTAATAAAACCTTTTATGGAATAACCACTCTATCCTGTGGTTCCCTGAACACCAGCTCCCTATACAAGCCGGGATCCCCATGGTCCTGTAGCCTGCTGCGGCCGGCACACTACATTGCTTATCGTATGACTCTTCTGACGTACCCCGGCAGGAGCTGCGGTGTTTCTTCAGTCATGCTCTACATAGAGTTGTGTCTATAGTTTAGCACAACTCTACTAGGTGAGTGCTACTCATTTTCCTTTGTGTCAGACACCCTTGCTGTCACTTATTGCACCAGGAGGCGCCCCCGCTCTCTTTCTTTATTTCCTCCACTATATAATTTGCTAGCACTGGAGTTCCCCTTTAAGTGTCCAAATGACAGGTCTTGCACCTGTTGTGTGTCTGATTTGCACCCCAGCAACATGTTTGCGGGGTGCTGATTGGTTACTTCTGCAGCCAGAAATCTATACTTACACTCCAAGCTTTCTGAAGCTATAGCTTTGGCTGTCCAGGCATAATGGGAATTGTAGTTTTGCAACAGCTGGAGGACCGAAGGTTCCCCGTCCCTGTTTTAAAGCATTGGGAAATAATGTTTTACATTTAAACCAAATAGTATCAAAATAGAGAATAGAAATAGAAGCCTCTAGAAGTATCCTTTTAATGTCACAATGGGAAATGATGACCATGGACGGCTATCATTTTAGCGGTCAAGAAAGACGGTCTTTTTTCTCATTGTGGGAACACGGCCACAAAGTGAACAGTGGATAAATTGTTTGACTATACTGTGAATTTGAAAAAGATCTGCATAGTAAAACAAATTAGCACATTCTGCTATGGTGTGACCTAAATCAGAAAAAAAGATTTTTGTATGCGGATAGATTACCTTTCAGACAACCAAGTTATGCACCAACTAAATTTTCTTAAGATGTATATATAACCTTTTAAAGAATACAGTTGTGACCTTGTGGACACTTCATTTTTGCATTTTCCTGCTCGCCTTCAAAGAGCCATACCTTTTTTTTTTTTTTTTCAAATTTAATTTGTGGGCTAAAACTGGTTTATTATTTTATTTTGTCGGCCAGTTCTACTGCAAAGTTTACTTAGCTTTTGTATTATTGCTACTGTGTGGACACAGTGGAGGATTTGAAATTATGGTAGCGTATGATATGCCACTCAGCATGTGTCATCAAGTAAAATACACAAAAAAGTGACACTTTTGAGACAATTACATTTTTGGGACTGTAAAAGGGTTGCAAAATGTCTTCATAGTGATAGAACATTACTTGGTTATAATAATCTTCTTTTGTTTTATAAGTGTAAGAAATGCTTTTTTTACATCTTTGTTGCCGAGACTGTATAATAGAGGGTTTAGTATTGGGATGAGGAGTGTATTTAAGAGAGAGACTGCTTTAGAGTTATCCACAGATGTATTATTAGACAAAGGCACAAAATAAATGGCGGTCATGGTGACATAGAGCATAGATAAAACAGCGAGGTGGGATGAGCAGGTAGAGAATGCTTTCCGTCTTCCTTTGGCTGATTGGATCTTGAGAATAACAGAAATGATTGAGACATAAGAAGATAAAGTAAGTAAGAAGCATGGTAATGCCAAAAGTAAACTCACAATAATTATAACAATTCCTAGTCTACAGAAGGGTCCACAGGAAAGTTTCAATAATGAAACAGAGTCACATAAAAAATGATCAAACTTATGTGACTTGCAGTAAGGCAACCTTTTACTGTTGTGTTCTCATACATCATTCTTCCTTATTGAAGAACATACAGTTGTTAGGCAGGGGACAGGAAGACAAAGACAGGGTGAAGCCCTGAAGCTGGCATCCGCCCGCTGTCCTTGCCTAATTGCCTCAACTACCCTTAACGGCAGCGGACAACTGGTCAGCACTCCCAAGGCTTGCTGGGTGAAACACCGAGCGATACAGGACAGACAAAACACAATAAATAGAAGTCAGAAGTCAAAGTAAAATACCAGACGGGCAGTGCAGTAAAGAATCATATCCAAGGGGGTAGTCAAAGGTCAAAAGCTGAAGTCAGGTAACCAGAATATAAATACAGGAAAACCTCTGGGTCAAGATACACTAGTAAACTAGGCACTATTGCTGGCAAGGAATGGGGAACAGGGGAAGGTACTTACGGAACCTAGAGTCCCATCCCCAGGTGTGGATGGGACTGAGGCTCCAGGTCCTGCCCAGATACCAACAACTAACTGGTATGTCAGCTGTCAGTCAACAATCAGTGAACACACTACACCAAAACATGAGAACCGGCCTGTGTTATGATGCTTTGGGTGTATGCATCAACAATGCCAGGAACCAAACGCACGGCCCGAGTCCTAACAACAGTGTTGTGTAAAATAAAGACTTTCAGTCTACATCGTGGAATGGCATAAACTAAAATAGAAAAACAATGCTATTTTTGGCAAGATGGACACTGACAGCAAGGGCGCATGTAGAAGTCTCTCTATGCCAATGTCTTCAATTGCAACAAAACTGGTTAAAGATAAATAAAAACATGTAAATATACAGATGTTTCTATCTTCTTTTTTAAAATTTTTTGGTAAATACTCCATTATTTCAATATATTAATTTAGCACATTGAGCAGAACCTTTCACAGGTGAGATGAGTATATACAGTATAAAAATATATAGTGTATACTCCTCTGACAGAGTAGGACAAAATTTTATATTCTTTCTTTAACTGGGCATCCCAAAATGAAGCTGGTAATCCAACAAAGATACGGATATAAAGAGGCATTAATAAAAAGGCATCTGTATGCACTTTTAAGTTAAAGTCATTTAAACTATATATTTATTCCTCCACAGATTGTTTGCATGTTGTTTAGGATGTCTACTCTGTATGACACATGTATATATTCTAACAAATTCATCAAAATTCCAATGGTTAGAAGTTTACATGCGTAGTTGACGTTGTCTTTAAATAGCTTGGAATATTAAACACACACACACACACACACACACACACAAAATTTACTATATTAGGTATTAGGCCACTTTATTAGGTACACCATGCTAGTAACAGGTTGGACCCCCTTTTGCCTTCAGAACTGCCTCAATTCTTCATGGCATAGATTCAACAAGGTGCTGGAAGCATTCCCCAGAGATTTTGGTCCATATTGACATGATGGCATCACACAGTTGCCGCAGATTTGTCGGCTGCACATCCATGATGCGAATCTCCCGTTCCACCACATCCCAAAGATGCTCTATTGGATTGAGATCTGGTGACTGTGGAGGCCATTTGAGTACAGTGAACTCATTGTCATGTTCAAGCAGAAATCGAGACTCATCAGACCAGGCAACATTTTTCCAATCTTCTACTGTCCAATTTCGATGAGCTTGTGCAAATTGTAGCCTCAGTTTCCTGGTCTTAGCTGAAAGGAGTGGAACCCGGTGTGGTCTTCTGCTGCTGTAGCCCATCTGCCTCAAAGTTCGACGTACTGTGCGTTCAGAGATGCTTTTCTGCCTACCTTGGTTGTAACGGTTGAGTCACTGTTGCCTTTCTATCAGCTCGAACCAGTCTGCCCATTCTCCTCTGACATCTGGCATCAACAAGGCATTTCCGCCCACAGAACTGCCGTTCACTGCATGTTTTTTCTTTTTCGGACCATTCTCTGTAAACCCTAGAGATGGTTGTGCGTGAAAATCCCAGTAGATCAGCAGTTTCTGAAATACTCAGACCAGCCCTTCTGGCACCAACAACCATGCCACGTTCAAAGACACTCAAATCACCTTTCTTCCCCATACTGATGCTCGGTTTGAACTGCAGGAGATTGTCTTGACCATGTCTACATGCCTAAATGCTCCTTTTGCCGCCATGTGATTGGCTGATTAGAAATTAAGTGGTAACGTGCAGTTGGACAGGTGTACCTAATAAAGTGGCCGGTGAGTGTATATGCACACACAAATGTCTTCAGAAGTAGAGATGAGCGAATCTACAGTAGGAATAAAGTGAAACGCTTCGTTCCTACCTGCATTCTGCTCATCAGGCTGCAGGCTTTGAAGTCTGTTCTACTCCCTGCTGCTCCTCCCCGGGTGCTGGGAAAAGATACATCCCTAGGAAACTTCTCCCAGTTTCCCAGTTCTGGATCCAGCTTTTCCCAGCACCTGGGGAGGAGCAGCACAGTGATTCTAAATTTGTTAAATCAATTTGCTTTGTTCGCAAAAAAAATAAATAAAAAAAGCAGCTGCACTTGCTGTCTGGAGCATCACTGAGTAGGAGAAAAAGATAAACTATAATCCCCAGTTCCCGTCCAATCAGCTGCAGGGCCCTCTCTGATGTCAGCATCCCCCCCCTCACCCTTTATATAAGGTTTGTTAACGGAGATGGCCAGTCGGCTGTGTCTGAAGATGAGAGCAGGATCGCAGCAGGTAGTTAGAGCAGAGCAGGGAGAGGCTGACCTGGACGATTTAGGGATAGAGAGGAGAGAATAGGATTGGATCGATTATAGTGTATGGAACCCGTCACTTACAACATGATGGATTGAGTAATGATCTAGCAATCACTGGTGGTCTCAGAATTGACACCCCAACCAATTAACTCTTTTGACGTGTGTTTTATAATGACAATAAGGCCTCTTGCAAACATCCATGTGCCATGGCTCGGGGTTCTAGATGGCAACAGCAGATGGGCTTCTGGTGTTTTACTTGGGCACTTGTCACTGTGGCCAGGAGTGGTGATACTCACCCCCGGATACACTGATACTGGGCTTTGTAAAGGGTAGAGCAGATGCAGCAGAGGAAAAATGAGCAAAGAGTCCAGCACTTAAACAGGAGAAAAGTTTTAATTAATAGAGATGAGAGAATACGATTCGATCGAGATGGTATTCGATTGAATATTGCCGTATTCGAAAGATTCAAATTCATCGAGTAGTGTGGTGAATACGTGGGAAACATTTGAAAGCCCTCCCATCGCAGTTGGTGCTTTTTTTAATCCACTGACCATGCAGGGAGACCGTGAGGGACCCTGGGAGTACGCACGCAGCGCGAAAACGGCGTCTACCCTCATTAGGTGGTTGAACCACATGACCTCAAATCTTAAATACTTGGCTCCTGCATCTCGACCGCAGATACACTTTCAACCTAGCCAATGAAAGATCTTGCAGCAGGGAGATATAGGTTTTAGAAGCGTTTGGGGTAGGCAGGCTTACTACAGAACCCAAAAGTCCTTTTCAGGGCTAAGATCCAGCGAAAAAGTCATCTCTGAATCCAAAGCACTTCTCAGTGCTAAGAAATAGATGATGATGATAACAACAGCAGCAGCAGCTGTATTCATTCCAGTACCTTGTGTGTACAAGTGACTTATAGTGTTCCTGTTTTAACACCACTAAGGGCACGTGATACATATTGTTCCAGTAGCCCACTAAGGGCACCTGATATATACTGTTCCAGTAGCCCAGTAAAAGGCATGTTATACATACTGTTCCAGTAGCCCACTAAGGGCACCTGATATATACTGTTCCAGTAGCCCAGTAAAGGGCAAGTGATGCATATTGTTCCAGTAGCCCAGAAAAAGGCACGTCATACATACTGTTCCAGAAGCCTAGTAAAAGGCACGTCATACATACTGTTCCAGTAGCCCAGTAAAAGGCACGTGATACATATTGTTCCAGTAGCCCACTAAGGGCACCTGATATATACTGTTCCAGGAGCCCAGTAAAAGGCATGTTATACATACTCTTCCAGTAGCCCACTTAGGGCACCTGATATATACTGTTCCAGTAGCCCAGTAAAGGGCAAGTGATGCATATTGTTCCAGTAGCCCAGAAAAAGGCACGTCATACATACTGTTCCAGAAGCCCAGTAAAAGGCAGGTCATACATACTGTTCCAGTAGCCCAGTAAAAGGCACGTGATACATATTGTTCCAGTAGCCCACTAAGGGCACCTGATATATACTGTTCCAGTAGCCCAGGAAAAGGTATGTCATACATACTGTTCCAGTAACGTTCGTACAGAATTACGCGTGATACGCGCGAATAACATGACACTCTACGGATGTACATTGGAATCATGCATGTAACTCTGCGGAAGAAATACAAATGAAATGTGTGAACATTTCCATAAACGTTCGTAAAGCCTTCGCAAATATTTTTCCTTTGCAACTGCGGAGAGTGGCATTATACTGCGATTTTGGGGTGTTGGGTGCACCCAGGCATGCTTCCCCTAATGTCCCAGTGTCATTCCGGAGGTGTTGGCATTGTTTAGGCAGGTTTTATGGGGGACTTGGTGAACTCCAAGTGGTTGAATTTGGATTTCCAAGTGGCGCAATTTTTTCCCCCATAGACTATAATGGGATCGAATATTCGTTCGAATAGTCAAATCTCGGTGCCTATTTGATTCGAATTCTTGAAAGTCGAATAATTCACTACTCGCTCATCTCTATTAATTAATATTAGTGATGAGAGAGTACCAAAATGCTCGGGTGTTCGTTACTCGAGACCAATATTTCCCGATACTCGGGTAATCATTTTGAGTAACGAACCCCATTGAAGTCAATGGGAAACTCAAGCATTTTTGCAGGGGCCCCAAGCTAGGCACATGGAAGTTGTGTGAAAACCTGTGAACCTTAGAAAATGATGGAAACACCACGGAAATGGACAGGAAACAGCAGGGGCAGCACGAATGGATGCTCTCTGGCATGCATCGTCCTCCCTCTTTATGAATAATCAATGCTGTCAGGCCTCCTGCTCTCTCAGCTGTCAGATTGCAGATCAGAAACACTCAGGTATAATTGAATCTCATTTCCTTAATGTGTTGGAGCTGTGGTCTAGGGGTAACTCACCTGTCTAGAAACCTGCCAGCAGTTCATTCTCTGGTTCGAATCCCCTGATGGAAATTGAATAGATGTCTTTTTGTTATCATTATGTTATCATTTTTAAGGCTATGTTCACACACAGTATTTTTGCTCAGTATTTTGGTCAGTATTTTGCAACCAAAACCAGAAGTGGATTGAAAACACAGAAAGGCTATTTTCTCACACTGTAGAAATTGAGTGGATGGCTGCCATTTAATAGCAAATAATTACTGTTATTTTAAAACAATGTCCAATATTTGCCATTAAATGATGGCCATCCACTCACTTTCAACAGTGAGAACGCTGCGATGCTCAGGATAGAAGGGACGTAAACAGCGTAAGCGGGGGGCGTGGTGGACGAAGACTGACATGGGAGGCGGGAGAGGAACATGGGGAGGCAGATTACAAACACATTGGAGGCGGGCCACGCAGAAGCGCGTCGCCAACACTGGGCGTGGACGACATGCAGCGTGACCCACAACCAGGCGGCACTGACCTCTCACGTCACGGAAACTGGTGCTAGGGGTTTCGATGCACGGTGCAGGCGCAAGAAAACAACTTCAGTAGTGAGGGCGGACAAAGGGCGTAACGAAAGGAGGGGCAGACGCAGACCGGGACCACAGAGGCGGCGCTTCACCTGGGCACGAAGGCTCTCGGCCCCGCCTCTTAGACACAACATCTCCACAAGTAAACTTCTTTTTTCACCCGAATGAAAACTCTAACAGCGTCCACAAACATACTAGAAGAATGGACTTCACATGGGCTACAAGTAGGTATAAGTAGTTCGGGAGGAGGGCAAGTGGGTACAGAGTCGCTTTAAGTAAAAATCTCAGTTTATATCTTTACTAGTGATGAGCGATTACTAAAATGCTCGGGTGCTCGTTACTCGAAACAAATATCTCCCAAAACTCGAGTGCTAGTTTTGAGTAACGAACCCCATTGAAGTCAATGGGAGACTCAAGTTTGGTAGAGGGAAGGTCATAAAAACTTTCAACCGCTGAAATTGATGGAAATACAACGGAAATGGACAGGAAACAGCAGGGGTAGCATGTATGCATGCCTCTGAGGCTGCCTAATGGCACCATTATGCCTGGTTCTGTGCAACAATTAAAACAGAGGTAGCATATCATGAACCATTTAAAAATTATACCAGACCTAGCATGGCAGTGAGCACATAGAGAACCATTAAAAGTGAGTGAGGAAGCAAGTGAGCCTCCCAAAAATTAGGCCAGACACTGCATGGCATTGAGCACACAGAGAACCATTAAAAGTGAGTGAGGAAGCAAGTGAGCCTTCCAAAAATTATACCAGACACAGCATGGCAGTGAGCACACAGAGAACCATTAAAAGTGAGTGAGGAAGCAAGTGAGCCCACCCAAAAATTGGAGTGAGTCCAGGGACTGGGATATTTAGTGGACAAGAACCGGTGTGCTGACAGCTAACTGGCTAGGCTAGCTTTCAGTCACCATCAAGGGTACACCTGATGCCTCTCGACCGAGGGTGGTGAGGCCCCTGGCTAGACAAAAAAAAAAACATCTGGCTGGTTGTCGAGGGCGCGATCGGCGGGCAGTCCCGCTCAACTGCAGACGTAGTGTGACGTCAGAGCATGGCAATGAGGACACAGAGAACCATTAGAAGTGAGTGAGGAAGCAATTGAGCCTCCCAATAATTAGGTCAGACCCTGCATGGCAGAAAAAGACTTGGCTGTTGGCTGAGTATTGAAAGAAGAGGAGGAGGTACCAAAAATCTTCATGTTGAGCTGCTTTCCCCTGGTGGACAGTTGAATTCAGGTGAAATTCAGGCTTTGTTCATTTTTATAAACGTCAGCCTGTCAGAGCTGTCAGTTGACAGGCGGGTGCGCTTATCAGTGATGATGGCACCAGCTGCACTGAAGACCTGCTCTGACAACACGCTAGCGGCAGGGCAGGGCAGGGCAGCACCTCCAAGGCGTAAAGCGCCAGTTCAGGCCACGTATCCAGCTTTGAAACCCAGTAGTTGTAGGTAGCAGAGTGATCGGGAAGGATGATGGTATGGTCAGCAAGGTACTCCCTCACCACCTTCCTGAAGGCTTCCCCCCTACTCTGTTTTGACTGGGGACGGTTGACATAGTCTTGCTGGGGTGCCATGAAACTGTCAAAGGCCTTGGAGAGTGTTCCCCTGCCCCTTGACAAGCTGCCTGCTCCACCGCTCCTCTCCCCCGCTCTTTGGCCCACAGAACTACGTCCTCTGGCGCTAGTGGTGTCAGATGATAAGTACATTTTCAGCTTCTGCACCAGGGCCTGTTGATATTGATTCACTCTCATACTGTGTTCCTCGGCAGGAATGAGAGTGGAAAAGTTCTGTTTCTACTGAGGGTCAAGGAGGGTGAACACCCTGTAATCCGTGTTGTCAAAAAAAATTTTAACCTGAGGGTCACGGGAAACACAGTCTAACATAAAGTCAGCCATGTGCGCCAGGGTTCCAACACGCAAGAACTCATTCTCCTCACTAGCCTCAATTTCCTCCTCCTTCACCAAATCCTCCTCCTCAGGCCATACACGCTCAACAACTAAAAATTGAGCATGGGTACCCTCTTCAGTGGAGGCAGCAGTCTGCTCCTCTTCCTCCTCTTCTTTATCCTCCTCATCCTCTACTCCGTGGTGAGAAACTGACGTCAGGGACAGGGTGGTCTGGCTATCTAGCAGCGGCTGTTCTTCACCCATCTCCTGAGATGAAGGCAAAGTGTCAGACTTCAGGCTGAGCAGGGAGGATTGAATCAGACACAGCAGCGGGATGGTGAGGCTGATGATGGCTTCTCAAAGGGGCCCAGTACCTGACAGACAGCAGACATCCACGTCCACTCCTCATTGTAGATTTGATGTAGCTGACTGACCTGACTACCGCTTCGAACAGAGGTTGACATCTGGCATTACACAATGGCTCTGCGTTGCTGGTAAACCCTCGCTACCATCTGGAAGGTGGAATTCCACCTCGTGGGCACGTTGCACAGCAGTCTGTGAGCCGGCAGTTGCAAGCGCCTTTGCACTGCCACAAGGGTGGCAGCATCCGTGGTTGACTTGCGGAAATGCGCACAGATGATCACCTTGGTGAGCAAGTCAGCCAAATTGGGGTAGGTCTTAAGGAACTGCTGCACCACTAGGTTGAATACATGGGCCAGGCATGGTACATGTGTGAGGCTACCAAGTTGCAGAGCCGCCACCAGGTTCCGCCCATAGTCACACACAACCATGCCTGGTTTGAGGCTCTGTGGCACAAGCCAAAAATCTGACTGTGCCCTACAACAGCTGCTGGGCCGTGTGCCTCTTGTTGCCTAAGGTCAGCAGTTTCAACACCACCTGTTGGCGCTTACCCACCACACTGCTGATGCTACGAAATGGAGGCGACGTGCTTGTGGAGGGAAATAGAGAGGAGGAGGAGGAAGAAGAGGAGGAGAAAGAGGTGTAAAACTCATAAGAGGCCGCTACCGAGGTAGGCCCCGTAATCTTCGGTGTGGGCAGCACATGAGCGGAACCAGGGTCAGACTCTGTCCCAACCTCCACCAAGTTGACCCAATGTGCCGTCAGGGAGATATAGTGTCCCTGCCCGCCAGCACTTGTCCACATGTCCTTGGTTAGGTGGACCTTGTCACTGACCGCATTGGTCAGGGCATGGATGATGTTATCTGACACGTGCTGGTGTAGGGCTGGGAAGGCACACCGTGAAAAGTAGTGGCGGCTCGGGACACAGTGCCGAGGGGCGGCCACCGCCATGAGATTCCTAAAAGCCTCTGTCTCTACCAGCCCATAGGGCAGCATCTCCAGGCTCAGCAGTTTGCCTATGTGCACATTTACGGCTTGTGTATGTGGGTGAGTGGCAGTGTATTTGCGCATCCATTTAAAGGTTTGTTGTAGGGACCTTTGAGCGCTGCGCTTGGACACCTTGCTGGAGGGTGTAGAGCATAGTGTAGGTGAAGGGGTGAGTGTAGGGCGGGAGGCGCTCGTGCCTGGGGCCTGGGCGCGGGACTGACAGAGTGGGGTGTTTAGCACTCATATGTTTGCGCATGCTGGTAGTGGTTAGGCTGGTAGTGGTGGCTCCCCTGCTAATCCTGGCATGGCACAGGTTGCACATTACAGTCTGTCAGTCATCCGCAGTTTCTTTAAAGAACCTTCAGACTTGCCAACATCTAGGCCTGGCCATGGGAGTTTGACTCCGTGAAACAGTGGCTGATCTACTTGCTCTGGCCCTGCTTCTCCCTCTGCCCACCCCTCTTCCAACCGGTTCTGTGGCTCAACTTGCCTCCCCCTCAGAAGCACTGTCTTCACTAGGCTTATCCACCCAGCTCGGGTCAGTCACCTTGTCCTCATCCACCAGCTCTTTCTTCAATTCCTCACTCTGCTCCCCACTTTGTTACATCCATTACAACAACGTCACTGTCTGATAACCGGGTCTCATCGTCATCATCCAACTCCGCTTACAAGTCCCCACTCTCATCACCCACTGACTGTGTGAGCTGCATAGTTTGGGCATTGGGACAGATTGACTGCTCTGGTTGCCCAGACTCAGGGAAGGGTTCAGAAAAGAGTTCCTGGGAGCATGGTTGTGGATCTGAATCCCTCCTTTCCCTGGAGGGACGAGGCTGTGGGGAAGGAGGCTGAGCTGCTAGCGCAAGGGTTCCACTCCCTTGGCTAGGGTGGGTGGACTGCGTGGAAGATTGGGTGGTGGATAAGTTACTGGACATATCATCCGCTATGGACGTGATCACCTGTTCACACTGCTGCGATTTCAATAGCGGTGTACCCTGAGACCCTGTATGTTGCAAGAAGAAGCTACAGAGTTAATGTCTGCGCTGTGCCACTACTCCCTCCTCAACGGGTGCTGCTGTGTCACCCTGCCCAGAACCACGGCCTCTGCCCACTGTATCGCTTGGAACCCCACGTTCTCACCCTCGTCCTCGACCCTTACCCCTGGGGTTAACAGTTTTATGAACACTGCACAGTCAAGACTGAGATAGCTGCACTACAGATCATAGCAAGCCAAGAAAATATATTACTCAGACTAGGAGGTAGTCGTATAGAGTCTATGTGTAAGTGGTGCTTTATGGTGTATGCCACCTCTATGGCTGCACTTAAAAAGGAGGCAACCCTGCAGACTGGCTGCAGATGACAAAAGATACTGGTCACACTAGTTTTTGGAGGTTGTCGTATAGAGTCTGGGTGTAAGTGGTGCTTTATGGTGTATGGCACCTGTTACACAGGACAATGAGCAGTGAGGTTGGAAATGGCTGCACTAACAAAAGAAAGCAACCCTGTACACTGGCTGCAGATGACAAAAGATACTGGTCACACTAGTTTTTGGAGGGTGTCGTATAGAGTCTGTGTGTAAGTGGGGCTTTATGGTATGCCACCTCTTAAACAGGACAATGAGCAGTGAGGTTCTATGCAGCTGTACTACAAATCACAGCAATACAATGTACAACAGCAGCAGCACCAGCCAAAGGAAAAAAATTATAGTACTGAGGACTTCTTTGGTGTCTGTATGCACCACCTGCTGTCCCCTTTCTGCCAGCAGTCGATCACCACAGTGTGCAGCTAAAATCGTGGTAGCTGCACTACAATCCCAGCCAGCAGTCTGGAGTGAGTCCTCCAAAAAAAATGAAAGATTTTAAGCCCTTACAAGGGCTGCTGGGTTCTTTCTCTAGTATGTCTGCCTACAGGAATGCTAATTCCCTTCCTAACACTGTTTCTGGCAGCAGTCAATCCCCACAGTGTGCAGCTAAGATCGTGGTAGCTGCACTGCAAGTCCCAGCCAGCAGTCAGGGGTACTCAAAAAAAATTAAATAAAGATTTTAAGCCATTACAAGGGCTGTTGGGTTCTTTCTCTAGAATCCCTGCCTACAGGAACGCTAATTCCCTCCCTATCGCTCTCCCTGACAATCAGCAGCTCTGTCCCTAATCACTTTCAGTATCCATGTGAGGCGAGCACCGCTGGCCGAGATTTTTATATGCCTGGGTCATCTGATCTGGCCAACCAATCGACATGTATGGGTCCAACGTCATCGCACAATGTACCAAAGAGTCTTTTGCATGTTGATTGGCTGAAAAATTGTGCCCAAACTTACAGGAAAAGGATGATGCCATTTTCTCATTTGCTGGTCCGAGCATCGATACTCGCTCATTACTAATATTAAACTTTTTTTTTTTTAAATACATTTAAAAAATTATTTTTTAATTACACCTTTTTTGTACACTTATTTTTTACTGTAAAACATGCAATCATCAGATGGCATATACTGATCTATGCTTTGCCATTGCATAGCATAGATCTGTTTTATCGTCAATCTGTGCATAGAGCCTGCCTGAGAGCAAACTTTATCCACAGAATGCTGATCCAACACGACGGAGGTAACTGACTTCTTCATATGATGCGACTGCTATAGATCGCAGTGTCTAAGTGGTTAATGACAGGCAGCTGCATGTCATTATTTCTGGCCCCGGACACACTGATGTGATTGTAATACCACAGACAACCTAAGAATGGGGTAGTGTTTTTGTTTTTTTTATAAATGAAAGCAGGTATGTTTTTCTATTCCTGGGTAACCCTTTCAATTAAAGGAAAACAGACAACAACAACAAAAAGGTTAAGAAATAACAGTTCTGCATGTCAGTCTTTCCTTTCAGTAGTATAATTAACAACAATGTATTTTCCTATGGACAGGACATTATTCATTGTGATTTCTTTTCTGCTTTATGGCTAGGTTCACACTATGTAACTGTGCGGCTGTATTTTTTATGCGGCTGTAAATGTGCGGATGAAACTACGGCCGTGGGAAAAAATAGACAAGCGGCTGAAAACATACGGTCATTTACTTGGAAATCTGGTTCAACTAAAAATAACAAATAAAATCTTAAGAAAGTGATGCAAACACCTCTGGATGCATCTGGGAAAGCAGGGAAACAGTTTACAGGAATCGCTATTACCGGGGTTTGCGATCCTCTGCAGTATGCCGATGCCTCTCATGGTTAATATATTGAATTAATATAACACATTTTCGTTGTAATAAAGTCCCTTTCATTGTTCAATAATTAAATTTAAACGATTCCATCAGTTTGCAATTAAATATACTGTTAAAATAAATATATATATAAATAAATGTATATTTATATATATATATATTTATTTTTTGACAGTATATTTAATTGCACAATGATGGATTCGTTAGAATTAAATTATTGAACAACGAAACTGATTTTATTACAACGAAAATGTGTTTTATTAATTAAATATTAATTAGTACAGGAAGCTCCAGTAAGCCGTTAATTCATATTGCCGGCAAAAGAGCTTTCTGTACTAATCATCACTTTACTTTAATTAAAACATCAAATGTTTCTTCTAATTATGTTATCACAATAGCATTATTAGAAGAAACATTTAGAATTATATGTGCGCTCAGCTGATTGGCTGATCGGCTGAGCTCACGTATAATTAGCGGGTCCGCAGCACAGTGACTTCATTGTGCTGCGGACCAGCGAAGAGGACACATCGGGGTGAGTATAGAGCTCTCCCCACCCCCTCCACAGCACTGCACCCCTCCCAGCAAGGAAGGGGGGGTCACTTAACCCCTTCCTTGCTGGGATGGGTGCAGTCTGACATCAGTCTGGCCCCCAAGGGGTTAAGGGGGATGCAATACATCCTCCCTTAACCCCTTGGGGGCCAGACTGTAAGCAGCGATCTGTAAAGATGCTGCATACTGTAAGGAGCACAACACCGCTCACAATGATGGGTGTTGTGCTCCTGTTTGTGTGTTTTTTGTGTGTTTCTCCCTTTTTGTTTTTCAGATATCGGTATCCTGGGAATTACGTCGGATTCGGTGGACTACGTCGATGACCAGCGGTTGTTTGTTGTTTTTTTTTTTATAAAATGGTCAACGAGGGGTGTGGGGGTGTTTTTATTTGAATAAAAAAATTTTTTAACTTGTGTCTTGTCTTTATTTCTTTACTTTATAGACTTAGTAGTGGAAGCCGTCTAATAGACGGAATCCATTACTAAGTTGGGGCCTAGTGTTAGCCGGTATAAAATGGCTAACACTAACCCCCTATTATTACCCCAGTACCCAATGCCACCAGGGGTACTGGGAAGAGCCGGGTGCCAGTGGTCCCGGAGCGTCAAAATTGGCGCTCCTGGACCGGGCGGCAGCAGGCTGGTAAGATTTAGGCTGGGGAGGGCCTAAACCAATGGCTCTTCCCACCCTGGTGTTACCAGGCTGCTGTCGCTTGGTTTTTAACCCGGCTGGTTATAAAAATAGGGGGGACCCTATGCGTTTTTTTTTTATTATTTATTTATTTAAAAAAAAAAAAAACATTCATTGTTGCTGATTGATACAAGGTTGCTACCTTGTGGAGCACAAACTGCCACAACTACGTGACTGCATCTGAACTACTGTAACCAGCAAACTCTGTGGCACATAGCTGCCTATTATATCTATAGCTACTCTGCCTATTGCTGTTCAGACATCACCCATTACAGACTTAACCCGCAGTGCTGGTATCCAAATATTCACTTATTTATTTTCCCGCCAGGGCCCGACGGCATTTTTACTAGTACCTTTATTGTATTTTATTGTTTCCATGATCATTATATGTGATTTTATATATTCTTATTAACTCTGCATTTTATATTGTTATTTTATTATGTTTCAATACTATATCACATAGGGCTGCTGTGACTTAGAGGACTATTTAATTTTTGTTAACACTTCTTGAGTCTCCCATTGACTTCAATGGGGTTCATTACTCGAAACGAGAACTCGAGTATCGGGAAATACTCGTCTCGAGTAACGAGCACCCGAGCATTTTAGTACGATTATCGCTTCCTGTAATAGGACCCTTATAGACATGTCTGTGTGACATGGTGAACAGACAACAAAATGCATTTTTACAAGTAATACAAAAACAGACAACAAAAACGAAGGTACTGTACCATGATTCTGTATGTGCTTATTATTATTTGGTGATTCCAACGTGTCAGTTTCAATCATTTAAAACAATATGAAACTTGAAATATTTTTATAAACTTGTATAAAACTTTTTAAAAAACAAAATGTTCTTAAAAATGCTCGATTACCATCCTTATAACACTTTTATCCTTTGGTCTATGAGGCTGTGTGAGGCATCACTTTAGCGCCATGATCTGTACTTTCCATTGGTATCTTGCTTGCCAATATGTGACTTTTTGATTACTTTTTATTACAATTTTTCTAGATTTGATGTCAATTTGATGTGTGGCAATTGACCTGCGCCTGCTAATAGCCACGACCCCCGGATGCTGATATCCGGGAGCAGCGGGATTCAGACCGGGTTCACAGCATGACCCCTCTCTGAATCCCCCCAATGGACCCATGCCATAGCGGTACGACATGTGTCCTTAAGGGGTTAAACATGTGACCAGATCATATAATCCTGAAGTAAGGAAGAGCATTCCACACTGGTTTACACAAAACATAAAACTATAAGGTGAGAGGATTAATAATATGTGACCCACAACCCGAGAGGGTGGCAGTTGATCCTAATAAACAGGAACCAGTGAATTGAACACTAGGGGGTCACCATATGTGATTGTAGCACCATACACGCACAGATCCTGACGCTGCTTTTTTATTTACCCATAGTTTACATCACTGTGGCACGTTTACCTCTTAAGGGCGTGCCGATACACCAGTGGGTTCGGCAGCGCTATGAAGCGAGCTTAGGAGCTAAGCTTGCTTCATGCAGCCTGGGAAGCAGCTGATATCAGCAGCTGAGTCCTCGATGTTAACGATGGGCCACCCACCATTAACCCCTTTAGTGCCCCGATCGCGGTACTTAAAGGACAACTCCGTCCAAAATGTATGACATCACATTTTTTTTGAGAAATTGAAGCCTGCCTGACCTACTAAATTGTACTTCCCATAATTAGTGTACATTAGGAATTTGTCTAACTTTGGTTATGTAATAACATATTATAAAATACATTTTGGCCAGAGTGGTCCTTTAGGACAGTGAAAAGAGCTGCACTTCTATCACTGTCTGATCAGGATCCCCGAAGTAACTCTGGTCATTTTTACTGAATGCCGAAGGTCTCTCACCTTTCTTCTGCCAGTCAGCTCGGCAGTCATTGCGTAAAGTCTGCCACAGGCATAGCATAGCAGTGATCAGTGTCAGTAATCTAATCTAAAAATGTTTAAGTTCCCTAAAGGGACTTAAAAAGTGTGAAATAAAAAAAAAAATTATAATAATAAAAATAAAAGTTTAAAGGGAAGCAATTTGGCTGATATGGTTCCCAGGAGCACTGTATAAAGCTCCTGCAGCCGCAGCACATATTGGCCGCAGTTGCTGCAGAAGCTTTATACTGGAGGAAAATTAGTTTTATTCCCCTGGCGCGTGACAGGCAGAGGCGGGTAGGTAGTTATCTGGTCGGCTCCTTGCTCATGTCTAGTCACCGCTCTCTGCCTGTCAGGGCTCTCGGAGGGATGATTGACAGGAAGAGGGACCACTAACGGACCTCTCTGCCTGTCACTCATCCACTCCGATTGCTGGGAACCTGGACACCATATCAGCCCAATTGGGCTGATTGGTTTCTTTTAAATCACACAGTCTTACACAGCCTCCTCCTGCTGCCCCTGCCCGAAAGGGGAGCAATGCTCCCATCCAGGCAGATAACCCCATATATGCCTCAGTCCGTGGGACCGCAGCGTCTATGGGGCATCCGGAGGGAGATCTCCCTATGGACAGGAAAATGCTAGATAAACACCCCACTAATCTCTTTAATCCCAATGCCTATCTCTGTAATATCACTAATCTCAATACCTGTGAGATAGCTGTCTGTACAGAAAAGTGAGTGAGGAGACAATGGCGTCCAGAACGCAGCACAGTTACTGATCGAAATGACAGCGTGCAGGCAGGCGATGGTACACTGTGATTGCTGTCCACACAGCACACTGAATTAGGAGGAAATGGTGCTTAGAACGCAGCACAGTGACTTTTATAAGAGATGGTTACGTGATTTTAGCAGCCAATGAGATCCCTACACCTCAGCAATGACATTTCTGCTCTGCACTGATTGGCTAGCAAAAAAGGCGCTCGAACGCTAACTGGAACGCTAACTGGAACAAACAGTGAAATGTTCGGTTCTGGTTCGAGAAAATCGAGATGTTTGCCTCAAACCTAACTTTTCTTGAACAGTTCAATCAACACTAGTCATGAGTAGAGATGAGCGAACCTCGAGCATGCTTGAGACGATCCGAACCCGAACTTTCGGCATTTGGATAAGTTGGATAAAGCCCTAAGGCTATGTGGAAAACATGGATATAGTCATTGGCTGTATCCATGTTTTCCAGACAACCTTAGAGCTTTATCCAAGTTCAGCAGCCACCGCTAATCAAATGCAGAACGTTCGGGTTCGGATCGACTCGAACCCGGTTCGCTCATCTCTAGTCATGAGCCAACTCCCAGAGCTGTGCGGGCTGTGGCTGCTGGAGAGGATGATGGCAAAGGGACACTGGGGGACACAGGGCACTGGAGGGACACTGAGTATCCCTCTGCCATCATCCTCTCCAGCAGCCACAGCCCGCACACCTCTTGGAGTCGGGTTGTGACATCACCATTTTAGCCAGGAAGAGAAGCCTTGATGCAGTAGTAAGTGCAGGGAAAAAAAGCACTTTAATTGAAACCCCTTTAATTAAAGGAAAACAAACAAAAAGTTAAGAAGGACAGTTCTACATGTCAGTCTTTCCTTTCATTAATATAATTAAAGGACAACTCCCGCGCTAAGGAAATAAACAAAAAAACAATCAAAAACCTAGCTTTTATACTTATCATCCCTCCTGAGCTGTCACTGTTTGAATTTCCCACCGTCTGTGTACCTTCTGATTTCTAGTCTTGTTCTTCATTTCTTCCTTGCTTCCTGGTTTCAGCTTCCCATGATGCACTTTGGCTGCTGTGACAAGCCAGCCCCCTGCTGTGACACAGCAAGTGCCTGCCCCTCCATTCACTACAACTCCCATCATACACTAAATATGACCCCCTCTCTCACTCTCTTCAGTCAGGCTGCTATATACACACACTGAAGCTGCACACACATACTGTCACCTCACTGTAGTGTACATTCTGCAAGATGGCCTGGCAGCAGGGGAGAGATAAGACGTCTGTGTAGCTGACATGCCGGGAGTGAGGAGAAAGATAAGCAAGTGACATCACTCACTCACTCACTGAGTCCACTCGGCAGCAGGAGGGAGTATGGGGGAGGGGGTCCTGTAGCTGGTTATGTGCCGGGAGTCAGTCACGAGTCATTATTGAGTTGCAGAATGACAGATGGCTTACAGTTGCTCAGCCAATGGGAGCTGAGCAAGCCTAGTCACCTGACCAGGCAGGGGAGGGGGAGGCTGGTGTGACAGGACCTAGAGCAGCCCTCCTGCTGATGACTCATCGTCACTAGAAGGAGCTGAGAGAGCAGCCTGGTGACGACAGTAATTAGGTATGAAGGAGTTTCTTACACTTCCTGGTGGGGGGTTGAGGGGGGAAAAGATAGGGAAGGAGGACAGACAGGTGATTAAAGTATATTACAGTGTTATATAACTTTGTAATGTGCTTCAATTACTGGGAAAAAGGTTTTCATGGGAGTTGTCCTTTAACAACAATATATTTTCCTAAGGACAGGACATTATTCTTTGTTATCTATTTTCTGTTTTATAAGTGCAAGAAATGAATTTTTTACATCTTTGTTCCGGAGACTATATAATAGAGGATTTAGTATTGGGACAAGGACTGTGTTTAAGAAAGATGCTGTTTTAGAGCTATTGTCAGATGTATTACTAGATGGAGGCACATAATAAACACAAATAAGGGTACCATAGAGCATAGATACAACAGAGAGGTGGGATGAGCAGGTAGAGAATGCTTTCCGTCTTCCTTTGGCTGATTGGATTTTGAGAATAACAGAAATAATTAAGACATAAGAAGAAATTGTAAATAATAAGCATGGTATTGTAAAAACCAGACCCTCAATAAGGATAATAAGTACTAGTCTGTTGATGCTTCCACAGGAGAGGTTCAATAATGGAACAGGATCACAAAAAAAGTGATTAATCTTATGTGACTTGCAGAAATTTACATTGGTCAATAAATGGATAAAAGGAGCTGGATCTACGGAACTGATCATCCAGGCAACAGCAGTAAGGTATATACAGAACTTCTTATTTAAAATAGTATTATAGCGTAGAGGATTACAGATTGCCACATAGCGATCATAGGACATGGCTGTCAACAGTAACAGTTCCATGCTTTGGAAAACGACATAAATATAGAGTTGCGCCATACATTCCTGGAAGGATACTGATCTTTTATTAATGAATGTCAGAAAGAATTTTGGATAGATGAGGGTGGTCATGCAAATATCCAAAAAAGCCAATTGACAAATGAAGAAATACATAGGAGTATGAAGTTGATGCTTAAGACGAACTAGGACAATGAGAAACGTGTTCTCTAAAACGCAAAGTAAATAAGCAATCAGAGAGCCAAAGAAGAGTAATACTTGGTAATGTGGGTATTCAGAAAACCCAAGCAGGATAAATCCTTTCATTGATGTGTTCTCATACATCAATCTTCCTTAATAAAAAACAAAGTTTGATTACATGTAATAATGCCATTATCGAAAGATACAAATTCAGTACATTGAGCAGAACCCTCATCAGGCTATAATTCACAACTACTACAATTTTTCTAACAAACTCGCTATAACACATATTTTAGAAGATGATGTCATGGCTTTAAAAGCTAAGCTAATTGACATCATGTGAGCTGATTGGAGGTGAAATATGATATCAAATCAAACTAGAGATGAGCGAACTGAATCTTGCAAAGTCAGATTACTGTGAATCATGCTGTCAATTCACTTCGTTTTGCGAAGCACATTCACAGTGTTTCATTAACAAAATTCGCTAAACATGGCAGCCAAGATTGTGGTCACATATATTAGCTTTCAGAACTGCCTTTTGGTAGGAGCAAGGGATTATCCATAATCCCTTGTGCCCTGTCCAATCACTTGCAAGCCCAAATGTCAGCACCTCACCCCCTATATAAGATGATTCCAGGGGCATAGCTAGGAGTTCAGCCTAAGGGGGGCAAGTGAGTCTCAGTGGGCCCTCACCCAATTGTTACCTATAGGGAACCGCAGCAGATGACAATGCTTTCGGAATCATAATAATAAAGGGTATATTCTGCTATATTAGTTATAATGAATAGGGATTGAGAAGAGTGTAATAGACTTTCTACAGTTCACAAATATAACTGTGTAAAAATTAAAGGGGTTTTCCGGAAATGGAAAAACATACAATATCTGCCTAGAAAACAAAAAATGGATGTAGAGTAATATATATATAAATTTTTAACATAAGACAATTATACAAACAATACTTCAACACTATGACTACTACCATCATCCAACATAATGACTTACACCACTATACCAGGGGTGTTAAACTCTCAGCTCCAGCTGTTTCAAAACTACAATTCCCATCAAGCATGGACAGACAAAGCTTTAGCAGTCCAGGCATGATGGTAACTGTAATTTTGCAACAGCTGGGATGGAGGGCTGCTGTTTAACACCTGTGCTCTATACAGCCATTGAATAAAGTCCACTATATAAGCAAAATATTACTAATAATACCACATATACAGGACAAATACTGCTGCTTTATGACCACTACTCTCCCTATACAGTGACTGGATAATACCACTATACTGTGACTGAATAAAATCCACTATATAAAGACCAATATTCTTCCCAATCAGTGACCATATAGGGGTAGAGCCAGCTGTATACAGATTCTGCATATTCTATAAGTGATTATAGTGCAGTTACATGCAATGACTCAAAAGGGGCGTCTTCACTGCATGACGTCAACATTTTTGCCAAGTTGTTTTTCTTGTATCCCTCTGTCTGGCTCGGCCATCGTGAAGATTTCTCCTGAAGATGCCTCGACTCTGCCAGACAAATATTTTAGGCTCCTTGCTAAAGAACCATCTCGGTGTATTGCTCCTTACTGTTGCCCACGGGGAGAGTCAATGCTCTCGTTGCTTTGTCAATTAGCCCGCCGTCCTTAATTGTATGTGCTCCTCAGGAGAGCATACAGTTAAATAGAGGGCCACAGCACCCAGCAGCCGAGTGGGCTCCCCAGGTACAGGGGGGGCCTGCACTTACTAGGTGCTGGCCAAGGGCCCATTAAAGCCAATAGACATTTGTTAAGGCTGTCTGAAAAACAATAGCTTTTGCAGACAGCATTAACTAGAGAAATTTTCAGTGGGCCCCCTGCCTATGTGGGTCCGGGAGCAGCCGCCCCCTAGGCCCCCACCAAATTATGCTCCAGGTGATTCGCTTCCAGGAGGCCGGCAGTCAGCTGTTTGTGTAGTGGAAAGCAGGATCGCAGCAGGCAGTTAGAGAAGAGCAGGGTATCAAATACAGAGAGATAGGGACAGAGAGGCAAGGTGAGGATGGGGGGGTGGATTGTGAGTAGATTCTGGGTAGGTTTTCTGTGGCAGCAGGGAAGCCAGTGTCCAGTTTTATAAGTTGGTTTTGTGCATTATACCACGTCAATGGGTGCTAGCTGGGCATTATACCAAGTCAATGGGTGCCGGCTGGGCATTATACCAAGTCAATGGTTGTACATTTTACCATGTCAATGGGTGCTGGCTGGAAATTATACCAAGTCAATGGGTGAACATTATACCACATCAGTGGGTGCTGACTGTGCATTATACCACGTCAATAGGTGCTGGCTGGGCATTATACCAAGTCAATGGATGTGCATTATACATCAATGGCTGCTAGATGGGCATTATACCATGTCAATGGGTGTGCATTATACCACATCAATGGGTGCTTTCTGGGCATTATAGCATGTCAACGGGTGCTGGCTGGGCATTATACCAAGTCAATGGCTGTGCATTATTCCATGTCAATGGGTGCTGGCTAGGCATTATAACAAGTCAATGGGTGTGCATTTTACCATGTCAATGGATGCTGACTCGGCATTATACCAAGCCAATGGGTGGACATTATATCACATGAGGGCGTGCTGGTTGGGCATTATACTAAGTCAATGAGTGTTGTGAAAAAAATTCTTATTATCAATCAGTGAGCTCCCTCAACCATTCAAGTGTGAATGCACACTAAATCACACAAGTTAATCAACTATCCTGGTGTTGTAAAAACTCCCAAAAACATTTATCAGCCAGTCACCATGCGTTTCCTGAAATGGAACTAGAATGGAATTGAACTTTAATGTTGGAACACGAAGTGTAAGTGACTCAAAACCCCACGGCTATGGTAACAAGAAAAGAAATGTCCTCTTTGAGACATCCCCACACATGCCCCCCATCCCCACACACGACTCATACCTGCTGCCCCCATTCCCCACACACTACCCATCCTGGCTGCCCCAAATCCTTACACACTACCCATCCTGGCTGCCCCCATTCCCTACACACTACTCACCCTTGCTGCCCCCATTCCCACACACTACCCATCCTGGCTGACCCTCATCCCTGCACACTACCTATCCTGGTTCCCCCCGATCACCACACACTGCGGGCTGGCCCCGGGTGGCAGGACATCTCATCAGGCACCTGGTACATGGGTAGATGGACAATACATATCATCTATGCGGCGGGGCCCGGTCAGTGGAGGGGTCCGCTAGATTGAGGCTTAGAGCAAGAGCCTGAGGGGCCCCTCTGTTGGCCTGGGCCCCTGTGCAGCGGAACCGGCTGCACAAGTGATTTGTCCGCCACTGAGTGACCTGGAAATTGCAATTCTGCGTGAATACGGTGATCTATGTTGTTACAGCCGATCCAATATGTGAAGGGATGAGTTACACTATGTTGGCATAAGGCAGATCAGCTGATGTTGTTACCATCCATGAATGTGTTGGATCTGGTATAGGGTGTAATGTACCGTGTATGAGTAGCTGAAGTGGGTACAAAGTTTCCACGCCCTCAGTCCTGGGAAGGAGCAGAGGAACCTATGGAGAATGAGCTTTAGTTAGTTGTATTGTATATAGTTCATTGACCGTTTTCCCTATAACTTAGCCTATCAAATTTGAGATTGGTGTCTCATGAAAATTTTTATTATCCTGACATGCAGAGATGGGGCTGTGCAATGGTAACTTCACCTGTTGGTATTTACGACGACGATGTGGTGTGGGGGTCAAGGTTCTTCCAGGCAATGAGGTGGTTGCATTCCATTTGCTGATACATAGATGTTGTATCTGAGGTTGAACCCAAACCTAACCCACTTTATGCTCACAGATGCATGGTCTTTGCCGCCACCAACACGGAAGAACTGTCAGACCACTGATCGTGGTAGCCAGTTATTTGGAGCAGGTGCAGTGCTAGGCTGTGGTGGATTACCACCACTGCCTTGGGATACCCGTTGAGTACCTGTGCCTTGCCGATGACTACTGGCTAATGCTGTACGCCTACCCCTTTTTTTTCCTTTTTGTTGTTCGTTCTGTTGTATTAGGTTATGCAAAATGCAAATGAGTTTACATTCAGTTAGTTAATTTGGTTAATAGTATATAGTAGAGTGTTGTAAATATTAGTGTATATAGTTCATCAATATGTTATGGTTAGTAGTAATTACATTTTTGGTGGATATATTGTACATATAGATTGTTAATGGGGAGGAATGAGTGTGGGGATGGACTTATGTTGTGTTTCATTATAATTTGTTAATTTTTATGTTCTTAAGTCCAGATATGGTAGGTTTATTTTTATTTTTTATTTAAAATTGTAATATTAGAAATACATGGCAATCAACTTAGTCACTTATCTATTTAATATCTTTGCCATAGGGTGGGTGCTTGCATACTGCTGTCTTATCATGATGGCTTCAGACAGCAACTGTAGTGGTGGTGTTTTCCTACTGGCCCCCACAGCGGAGGCAGAGGTAAATGTTCTTGACCTCCTGCTTCCAAGTGAGGCTGCTAACCCGTGACTTGCAGATATAGGGCTGCGCAATGGTAGCTGCAGCTGTTGGTGGTTACAGGCAAGAAGTGGCGCGGGGGTCCAGATTCTTTCTTATGGCCAGTCGGGTGGTAGCATTACAGGTGCTGCCACATAGAGGTTGTACCTGGGTTTAAACAAAAACCCCGACCCACTTTATACTCACAGATGCTAGAGACAGCTTAGCAGCATTTTTCCAAATTTTCACAAGAATTTCAAAATTAGATTTTGCAAGGGACCAGTTCACGTTTGAAGTGGATTTGAGGGGACTATATGTTATGAAGCCCCACAAAGCACTGCATATCATAAACTTCACCCCCTAAACTGTTCAAAATCAATTCTAGAAAGTGTTTTAAACCTTTAGGTGAGTCTCAGAAATAAAAACTAAGTGTGTAAGAAAATTTAAAAAAATCAATTTTCTTTGCAAAAATTATATTGTGATCCAATATCTTTCATAATAGAAAACCTATTTCCAGAAAAATGCACCACAATTTTTATTGCCCTGTTTCTGCGGTTTATAGAAATATATGATATGTGGCCCTATTGCACTATTTGACTCAACCACAAGCCTCAGATACAAAGGAGAACCTAGTGAATTTTGAAGCCTCCATTACAATTGGCCAATTTTCAAAGTACCACTTCTGGTTGGCAGAGGCTCTGGGGTGCCAAAACCTAACAAACACCCCTAATGGGGCACCATTTAGGAAACTACACCCCTCGAGGAATGTAACAAGGGGTATAGGGAAGGAGCGCAATTTGAATTTTGGAAACTGGATTTGGCCAGAATGAAGGACGAAGGCCATGTCGGGTTCGCAGAGCCCCTGTGATTCCAAAACATTATAAACCCCCCAAAAGTGACCACATTATGGAAACTACACCCCTCAAGGAATGTAACAATGGGTATAGTGAGCACATGGACCCCACTGGTAAGAGGCACAATGTGCCATAAAAATTAAAAATACAATTTTTTTTTACACTGAAACTTGGTCTAGCCTTAAATTTTTCAGGTTCACAAGGGGTTAAAAGGAAGAAAAAAAAATAAAACTTGTAGAGCAATTTCCCCTCCCCCCCCGAATACAAAAATACCCCACATAGGGAAATATTGTGCCATGATGGCGCAGGACACGCCTCCAAAAGGAAGGTGCACCATTGGATTTTGCCAGAAAGGCGGACAGAGGTCATGTTGGGTTGACAAAGCCCCTAGGCTGCCAAAACAACGGAAGCCCCCCTAAGGCTATGTTCACACAACGTCAGAAATGGAGAAAAAACGTCTAATTTCGCTATTAAAAAAAAAAAACATCAGTCTTTGCCACAATTTAATTGACTGCAATGGCAATATATTGGAGCCAATGGGAAGACGGACGTCTAATGCACACAATGCATTGAAAAACGGACGTTTTTGCCGCGGACGTCAAAATAATGAACATGAACATTATTTTCGGACGTGTTTTGCAAACAGCGGACGTTTTTTATCAGTTGTTCACACACAGTTCTTTTGTCACTGTTCTCTCTCCGTTTTTACTATTAAATTCAATGGGTAATTAGTAACCCCAAACTAAAATAATGTGCAAACACCCGTCATTGCACTAAGGGGATGCTTCGAAAAACGCTTCGAAAAACGTCTGTTATTTTAGACTCGTAGCTGAAAAAAACGTTGTGTGAACATAGCCTAAAAGTGACCCCATTATGGAAACTACACCCCTCGAGGAATGTAACAGAGGTGTAGCGAGCAAATAAACCCCACTGGTGACAGACAGAAATGTGGAACAATGTGATGTGAAAATGAAAAATTAAATTTTTTTACACTAAAACGTTGGCGTAACTTTGAATTTTTTATGTTCACAAGGGGTTAAAAGAAAAAAAAAAACAACTAATCATGTAGAGCACTTTCCCCCGATTACAGGAGCACCCCACATGTGGACACAAAGTGCAAAGCCGGTGCACAGAAAGCCTCAAAAGGAAAAGAGCGCAATTTGGATTTTGGAAGCTGGATTTGGCCAGAATGGAGTACAAAGGCCATGTCGGGTTCGCAGAGCCCTTGTGCTGCCAAAACAGTGGAAACACCCCACAAGTGACCCCAACAAACTCAGGAATCTATGGCTCATACGTGTCAGGGACTGGGTCCAGGTGGGGTCAATTGAGGGTGCTTCCTGGGGCCTAGTCCTGGGGGGGCACCTTGGGGGCTTATCATCACTAAATTATGATGACGATGAGGAAGAAGAGGAAGGAAGAAGGAACTTTTTCTTCTCTTCCTCTTCTCCCTCACTGATTGTCTCAGTATCGGAGGCAATCTAGGCGTATGCCTCCTCAGCCGAAAACAACCTTTGGGCCAATTTTTTTGTCTTTACACACACACCGGATCCGATTCACAGCTAAATCCGCTGCAGATTTAGTGTCAGTGCATCCCTATGAAAATACATACTTGCAGCGGGAATGACATCCCGCTGCGTGTATGTAAGTTAACCCCCTGCTGGCCGGAGCATATATCACCTGCTCCCCACTCTGGCTTGCTTCGGGGCTCCTGACGTCTGCTCGTCCCACGCAGCCAATCAGTGTGCTGCCCCGCTGCAGCCACTGATTGGCTGAGTGGGACGTCCTGCAGAGAACCCCCGAAGCAAACCGGAGTGGGGAGGAGATGATGTATGCTCCGGCCGCCAGGGGGTTAATTTACATGCAGCGGGATGTCATTCCCGCTGCGAGTATGTATTCTCATAGGGATGCACTGACACTGTATCCGCAGCAAATTTGGCTGCGAATCCGCAGCGTTAAATCAGCTGCAGATCCGATATGTGTGAAGGCACCCTTAGAGGGGGTGTGTAAGTGTACTGTAAGTGTTATACTTTAAACTTTGTGTATGTTTTGTGTATTGTTTTTACATTTTGTGTGTGTTTTTGACTTTTTCTTTACTTGGGGGGCACACGGGGGGGGGGCAGAAAAAAAGATCTTTTTACTAATTAAAAAAAAAAAAAGAAAGAAAAGAAAATTTACACTGAAAAAAAAAAAATAAAGGGATAAAAAAACAGCAGAGGGCAGAGGAAGGGGACACTATATCACCACCAACCCAGGGAAGAGGGTGGAAGGACAGAGGGGAGAGGGGCAATAGGACGGTGGGGAGAAGGTGGCAGAAAAAAGGAAAGGGTGGCAGGAGAGGGGCGGCAGGACGGAGGGGAGAGGGTGGCAGGAAAAAAGAAAGGGTAGCAGGAGAGGGTAGAGGGTAAGAGGAGAAAGTGGCAGCAGAAAGGGTGGCAGGAGAGGGTGGCAAGGGAGTGGCAGAACAGAGGGTGGCAAGAGATAGAAGCAGGAGAGAGGAGAGGGTGGCAATAGAGAGTAGAGGGTGGCAGGGGAGAGGGTGCCAGGGGAGAGGGGAAAGGGTGGCGAGAGGAGAGGGTGGAAGGGAAGAGGGTTCAAGAAGGGAGGGTGGCAGGAGGGAAAGGGTGCCAGCTGGAAGGAGGGTGCCGGCAGGAGGGAGGGTGGCAGAAGCAGGAGGAAGGGTAGCAGAAGCAGGAGAAAGGGTGTCAGAAGGAGGGAGGGTGCCAGCAGGAGGGAGGGTGTCAGCAGGAGGGAGGGAGGGTGTCAGCAGGAGTAGGGAGGGTGGCAAAAGCAGGAGGAAGGGTGGCAGAAGCAGGAGGGAGGGTTCCAACAGGAGGGAGGGTGTCAGGAGCAGGAGGGAGGGGGTCAGCAGGAGGGAGGGTGGCAGAAGCAGGAGGGAGGGTGCCAGCAGGAGTGAGGGTGGCAGAAGCAGGAGGGAGGGTGCCAGCTGGAGGGAGGGTGTCAGCAGCAGCAGAAGGGAGCATGGCAGAAGCAGGAGGGAGGGTGCCAGCAGGAGGGAGGGTGCCAGGAGCAGGAGGGAGGGTGCCAGCAGGATGGAGGGTGGCAGAAGCAGGAGGGAGGAGGCCAGCAGGAGGGAGGGTGGCAGAAGCAGGAGGGAGGGTGCCAGCAGGAGGGAGGATGGCAGAAGTAGGAGGGAGGGTGCCAGCAGGAGGGAGGGTGCCAGCAGGAGGGAGGATGGCAGAAGCAGGAGGGAGGGTGCCAGCAGGAGGGAGGGTGCCAGCAGGAGGGAGGGTGCCAGCAGGAGGGAGGGTGGCAGAAGCAGAGGGAGGAGGCAGCAGCACGGGGAGCAGGGGGACACCCGGGGGAGGAGGCAGCATCAGCGGCGACATAATGGAGGAGGAGAGGCAGGAGGGGGACATACAGGGGAGGAGGCAGCATCAGCGGTGGCATAACAGAGGAGGAGAGGCAGGAGGGGGACATACAGGGGAGGAGGCAGCATCAGCGGTGGCATAACATAGGAGGCGGGGCAGGAGCAGGATATACGGGGGAGGAGGCAGCATCAGCGACGGCATAACGGAGGAGGCAGGGGAGTAGGGGGACACCCAGGAAGGAGGCAGCATCAGCGGCGGCATAATGGAGGAGGAGAGGCAGGTGGGGGACATACGGGGGAGGAGGCGGCATCAATCCGTCGGCCCGCACACACAACATCTTTAACCCCTTCAAGACCGAGCCCTATAATGCACAAAAGTCCAGGTCAAGTTAATGCAATGTTCCTCCTCGCCTTCTAAGAGCCATAGTGCTTTTATTTTCCCCCCCTACAGGGCTGGTTGGGGTGTAATTTTTTGCGCCATGATCTCTAGTTTTTATTAATATCATATTGGTGTAACGGAAAAATTTTGATAGCTTTTTATTTTTTTTTGTGATATATAATTTAATAAAATTGTATATCACCGTTCACAGTGCTGGAACAATGTTATATTTTAATAGATCGAACAATTCCGCACGCTACGATATTATCTAATATGTTTATTTATTTATTTATATTTTTATAATGGACAAGGAGGTCTTTTAAACTTTGATTGGCGGGGGGTTATAAAGGTTTTTTTAACACTTGTATAAAACTTTTTTATTACACTTTTTTTTACACTTTTATCACTGTAAAATATGCCATAGAATAGATCTGTGTTATCGGCAATCTATGTATAGAGCCTGCCTGAGAGGAGACTTTACACATACAGTACTGTAGATCACCCTTACCCCTGCCTGTCGGCACATGCGATCAGGACCCCCACAGCATAGCTGCGGGTTCCCAATCACTCAGTGACAGATGCTTGATCTGTCACTGAGCACCCTTAACGCGATAATCGCTGTAGATCACAGCCTTTAAGGGTTTAATGAGAGTCAGCTTACCTCCGGCCCCGGAAATTGATGTGAACAGGATCACTCTCACTGCAGTGCTCCCGCTCACATCATTAACCCTGTCAGTATCAGGAACGTTTATATATACATTCCTACTGCACGGGGTATGTGCAATAGGAACGTATATATACAGATTGCTGATGTCAAGAGGTTAAAGATAGAGGGTGGATATGTTTCCCTATTTCTTTTTACTGGGTAGAAAGAATTGGAAAATAACTTTTTTAGTGATAGGTGTATAAGATTTTTTTTTCTTTAATCTTTAGAAGGAACTAAATATCAACTTATCAACTGGGTTCTTCTTTAGAGGGCATTATTAACTTGACATTATTGGTTACTAGAGATGAGCGAGTAGTGAAATATTCGACTTTCGAGAATTCAAATCAAATAGGCACCGAGATTAGACTATTTAAACGAATATTCAATCCCATTATAGTCAATGGGAAAAAAATCTTGGCACTTGGAAATCCAAATTCGACCACTTGACGGTCACTAAGTCCCCCATGAAACCTTCCTAAACGATGCCAACATCTCCAGAATAACACTGTGACATCAGGGGGAGCATGCCTGGGTGCACCCAACACTCCAAAATCGCAGTATAATGTCACTCTCTTGCGAATGAAAAATATTTGCAAATGCTTTACGAATGTTTATGGCAATATTCACACATTTCCTTCGTATTTCTTGTGCAGCGTTACTAGGCTTTTACTAGGCTACTGTAACAATAGCTACACATGCCTTTTACTGGGCAAATGGCACAATAGGTATCACTTGCCTTTTACTGGGCAACTGGCACAATAGGTAACACTTGCCTTTAACTGGGCAACTGGCACAATAGGTATCACTTGCCTTTTACTGGGCAACTGGCACAATAGGTATCACGTGCCTATTACTGGGCAACTGGCACAATAGGTATCACTTGCCTTT
Organism: Dendropsophus ebraccatus; assembly: GCF_027789765.1. NCBI lineage: Eukaryota > Metazoa > Chordata > Amphibia > Anura > Hylidae > Dendropsophus > Dendropsophus ebraccatus. The sequence continues at coordinate 36,128,695 of NC_091461.1, forward strand.
TACTGGGCAACTGGCACACTAGGTATCACATGCCTTTTACTGGGCAACTGGCACAATATGTATAACGTTTACGTGCCCTTAGTGGCCTAAACCAGGGACACTATAAGTCACTTGTACACACAGGGTACTGGAATGAATACAGCTCTTGATGCTGATGCTGTTACTGTATATCATCTATGTCTTAGCACTGAGAAGTGCTTTGGATTCAGAGATGACTTTTTCGCTGGATATTAGCCCTAAAAAGGACTTTTGGGTTCTGTAGTAAGCCTGCCTAACCAAAACGCTACTAAAACCCCTGCTCCAAGATCTCTCCCTGGCTAGGTTGAAAGCGCATCTGCGGTCGAGAGGCGGAAGTCAATTATTAAATATTCGAGGTCATGTGGTTCAGCCATCCAATGAGGGAAGACCCCGTTATTGCGCTGCGTGCATACTCCCAGAGTCCCTCACGGCCTCCCTGCATGGTGATTGGATTAAAAAAAGCGCCAAGTGCAATGGGAGGGCTTTCGAATCTTTCCCACGTATTCATCACACTACTCGATTAAATTCGAATACCGCAATATTCGATCGAAATCGTATTCGCTCATCTCTATTGGTTACAATTGTAATATAACACAAGAGAATGCTGGTTAGAAAAACTAAAATCCATTAAATAAACAGCAGAAATAAAAATAAGAAAAAAGGCTGAAATCATAAATAAAAACAATGACAAAACCATAAACAAATTAGAGTTTGTGTTTTCAGTGATTTATAAAAATTGGAAAAGAATAAAATTTACCTTTGGCCACAGTGAAGAGCAGGAAAATTTCAGGTCTGTGGGTAATGTGCACCTGCCAAACAAAAATAGAATTAGTTTCTAAATAAGATAAACAATAGAATATGCTGGACCTCCCACAGAGGTGGGAAGTAAATTGTGCTTACAGGGGTTATCCAGGATTAAAAATTTTTTTTTAAAGAATACTTAGTTGGTACAACATACATCCAATATGAAGTGAAGATATTTCTTCAGGATGTCAGCAGAAAAAAGTCAAGATATGTTTAAGCTTTCAGTCAGCACCTTTTCACGGAGTCTTCCCAGAGTCATAACTGAAATTTCATATACTTGGTCTTAAATCTGTATCCGGTCTGAAATTTGTATATACAGGACATCCAGTTTGCATAGGGCAAAAGATCCTCTTAACAATTAAATCCTTGTTGGCCAGATGGATGGAGAAGCCAGATGAAAACATCCATTTGTAAGGAATGTCCTTTTGTTGTAGAGCTTTTGTTAGCGGTTGTACAGTAGTTGGCTTTTCAACTTTAGGGCGAGATAAGACATATCTTGAAATATTTGTTATACACTGTCATCGTATTCTAATCTTTTTCCAATTCTTTCTTTCTCAAGTATGTTTTCTTATATTTAGTAGCTCTGAAGACAGCATAGTATGTCTCTAGGTCTTTCTGGGCCCACACCGATTTGCGAGAGAAAACTCTATGGGCTTTTTCAAGACCTAAGTCACTCAATAATAATAAGTAGTGATGAGCGAATACTGTTCGATCGAATAGATATTCGATTGAATAGTGAGATATTCGAATATTCGATATTCATACGCATATCCCGCGAATATTCGATAAATATTCGATATGCGTTCAAATCCCCCAGCTTCCGGTTTTACCCTCCAAATGGTCAAATAGATGTTTTTCACTAATGGAATACTTGTTCCCATAGACTTTAATGGGATCGAATATTCGATCGAATATTCGAATATTCGCGGGATATTCGTACGAATATCGAATATTCGAATATCTCACTATTCGCTCATCACTAATAATAAGTTTGTTAAATAATATGCTTTAAGACTGTAGAAATCTCTTTGTCTGTGACTGATACTTGAAGGGGGAGATTTATTAAAGGGTGTAAAATTTAGACTGGTGCAAACTGCCCACAGCAACCAATCACAGCTCAGCTTTCCTTTCAGCACTGCCTAAAGCTGAGCTGTGATTGGTTGCTGTGGGTAGTTTGCACCAGTCTAAATTTTACGCCCTTTGATAAATCTCCCCCGAAGTCTTGAGTATTATTCCTTCCTGACCTGTTTTCAAGCTTCATCAATATGAAGCTTCTGAAGGTATATTTCTGTCTTCTTCTCAAACTCTTTCAGAGTGGTTAATGTGACAATATTCATATTATTTCCCAATTCAGATATGTCTTCTTTAAAAGTTAGCCTAAATTCGGTAAACATATTGACAGGGCAGGTTGTATTAAGACAGGCTTTGACATAATCCTTAATATTTCCAATTTAAGATTGATGGTCTCCCTTGGAAATGCTATCAGACCAAGAGGAAACCCTGTTTTGTAGTGCCATTTTTGTCTTGTTCCAGGCTTTTTTTTTAGATGTTTTCCTCATGGCCCCTAGTCATGGGAAGTTACAAATGCTGCATCCATAGCTAAAAAAATGTCTCTTACTTTCTCTATTTTCATTATAGGTGAATTGGCCTTTATAATGAACCAAAGGCTTAACCACTTGATGACCCCTTTCTGTCTTTTCTCAGCAGGTGGTGCAGGATTAAAGGAAATTCCCTGCTATGATTGGTTCACTGGGTTTTCCAGTGACCCACTCAGGCACCAGGAAATGTTCTACAGTCAGCCCTGGAGGCCTAGAAAGGACCTTAGGGTTGCCTGTAGTCCTGGCAGCAGCCTGTGCCAGATTGTCATAGGGTATAGTGTATTAGTACAATGTAGTATGCTAATATTTTATAACCATGAAATAAAGTTATAAAATAGTACTCATTTATTGGTTCAAGGGGAAAAATGTAATATAAAAATGTAAACGTTAAATTAATAAATATTGGGGATCATATTGGGGATCTGTACATCCATAGTAACCTAAAGAATAAGATTAATAGGTTATTTAAATGATAAACTGTGTTCACATTGTGTGTAAAAAAATAAAAATAAATAAAAAAGAGAAAGAAAAGGTTACTACTACTAAAGTCAATGGGGGAGATTTATCAAAGGGCGTAAAATTTAGACTGGTGCAAACTGCCCCCAGCAACCAATCACAGCTCAGCTTGCAGCTCTGGTGAAAGGAAAGAGGAGCTGTGATTGGCTGCTGTGGCCAGGTTGTACCATTCTAAATTTTACCCCCTTTGATCAATCTCCCTCAATGTCTTTCATTAAAAAAAAAAACAAAAAAAACAAAAGGGTCTGAACTAGAATAATGTACTAACAGCCATCATGAGGGGTGGCCAAAATGCAAAATGACAGACGTTATTTTGAGAAAAGAAAGACAGAAAAAAATGTCATGTGAACATAACCTTGCTGACCAAAATAATATAAAACACCACACCACAAACTTTTTTTTCCATGTTAACAGAGGCAAAAATACAAATATACTGCTCAAAAAATACAGGGAACACTCAAATAACACACCCTAGATCTGAATGAATGAAATATTCTCATTGAATATTTGTTCTGTATAAAAGTTGAATGTGCTGACAACAAAATCACACAACAATCATCAATGGAAATTACATTTATTAACCAATGGAGGCCTGGATTTGGAGTCACACACAAAATTAAAGTGCAAAAACACACTACAGGCTGATCCAACTTTGATGTAATATCCTTAAAACAAGTCAAAATGAGGCTCAGTATGGTGTGTGGCCTCCACGCTCCTGTATGATCTCCCTAAAATGCCTGGGCATGCTCCTGATGAGGTGGCAGTCTCCTGAGGGATCCCCTCCCAGACCTGGACTAAAGCATCTGCTAACTCCTGGACAGTGTGTGGTGCAAAGTGACCTTGGTGGATGGAGCGAGACCATGATGTCCCAGATGCGCTCAATGGGATTCAGGTCTCTGGAAAGGGCGGGACAGTCCATAGCTTCAATGCCTTCAGCTTGCAGGAACTTCTGACACACTCCAGCAACATGAGGTCTAGCATTGCCCTGCATGAGGAGGAACCCAGGGTCAACCGCACCAGCATTTGGTCTCACAAGGGGTTTGAGGATCTCATTTCAGTACCTAATGGCAGTCAGGCTACCTCTGGTCAGCACATGAAGGGTTGTGCGTCCCTCCAAAGAAATGTTACCCCACACCATTACTGATCCACTGCAAAACTGGTCATCCTAAAGGATGTTGTAGGCAGCAGATCGCTCTCCATGGCATCTCCAGAATCTGTCACGTCTGTGAAGAACACAGGGCGCCAGTGGCGAATTTGCCAATCCTAGTATTCTCTGGAAAATGCTTAGTGTCCTGCACGGTTTTTGGCTGTGAGCACAACTCCCATCTGTGGATGTCAGCCCCTCATACCATCCTCATGGAGTCGGTTTCTAACCGTTTGTGCAGACACATGCACGTTTGTGGCCTGCTGGAGGTCATTTTGCAAGACTCTGGCAGTGCTCCTCCTGTTCCTCTGTGCACAAAGGTGGAGGTAGCGTTCCTGCTGCTGGGTTGTTGCCCTCCTATGGCCTCCTCCACGTCTCCTGGTGCACTGGACTGTAGCGCTTCATGCCTCTAGACACTACACTGACAGGCACTGCAAACCTTCTTGCCACAGCTCGAATAGATGTCCCATCCGGGATGAGCTGCACTACCCTAGCCACTTGTGTGGGTTGTAGAGTCCATCTCATGCAACCATGAGTGTGAAAGCACCAGCAACATTCAAAAGGGACAAAAACATAAGCCAGAAAGCATAGGTACTGAGAAGTGGTCTGTGGTCCCCACCTGCAGAGCCACTCCTCTATTGAGTGTGTCTTAATAATTGGCAATAATTTCCACCTGTTGTCTATTCCATTTGCACAACAGCATGTGAAATTGATTGTCAATCAGTGTTGCTTCCTAAGTGGACAGTTTGATTATACAGAAGTTTGATTTACTTGGAGCTATATTGTGTTGTTTAATTGTTCCCTTTATTTTTATAGCAGTGTATATGCAAATATATATCATAGAAGCAAGCTTATTATGAAAGTCCAAGTACAGATAATCATTAAAAAAGAAGTACAATTAGGAACTATAGTTTGAAAATCTTTAATGACTTATAATGGACTTCTTAAATGTCTGAAATAAAAGTAGAAGTTTTATTTAAATTAATTCACTGTGTTGGACTTGGTACTATGTTCATACTACGTAAGTTCCATAGTAACCATGGCCGCTGTTGCCGATTTGCAACAACAGGCGTGATTACTACGGAACTTATGTAGTGCTGCCGTCTATGGAATCCCGTCCGGAGTGTATACACATAGTAACATGTAAGTTTTCTGCAGCCGCTATTAACTGAATAGCGGCCACAGAGTAACTGTCAGTGCACACAATGGAGCGTGCGGTTCCGGCTGCACACTCCATTGTGTGCAGGGTGGAATTCGCACACTGATGTGCCCGCATCCGAATTCAGCAGCAGGGAAGATCATCTGGCTGGTACTGCAGTATCGGCCTGGATGATCTTCTCTGACACTGGCCATTCCGTGACTCGGCCGGGTCACCGAACGGCCAGTGTCTTACGCCATGTAAACATGGCCTAATTATGTAACCATAATTACTTGAAAAACATAGATAAGCACTATAGCAAACGACATAAAGAAGGTTTCTTCATAAAATAACATGTTTTATAAGGAGACAACTTACCTGAACTAGTTAAAAAAAATAGCAGTGAGTCCAGAAAGGTATATTGTTTCTGAAACTGAAATACTATGAGCTGCAGCTGTTTTATATACTATATCCTTTAACTGGCTCACGGGAAATACAGGCAAACATAAACGTATTGTAATGATTACTGGTAAATTGTAATGTCATTGAATAGTTAGAACACAAGCAATTACCGATTTAAAATACCCTATGTGGGCAATTACTACAAAAATAACTCATCTGGGTGGTAGATGTACTAAAACAAGAAAAAAATGTTTTGTTAACTTTGTCCAAACGAGTTAACGTAGATATGCAAGTAGATACTTTCAATCACAGTATTTGAGTAGTGATGTAGGTCAGTTAGAATTGAGAGCTTTTGAGATTCCAAATATCCCTTCCCTTCAGACAAGACTCCTTCTTCAGACTGGCCGCGGCCAGTAATTTACTGAGCAGCCTGGTAGATCAGATACCCACTCTGAAGCTACAGCCACAGCTCCAGGAAGAGAAGGGCACACACGGTATTCTATTCAAAGAATAGGACAGGAATTACTCTAAGAGGAATATGCAGCACGGGCTCCGCTTGAAATTCTGTAATAATTACTCACCCGTGTGAAAGGGCTCTTAGAATTGTTAGTTGTTGGCCAAGCATCACTATTACGTGATCAGCGATGGTCGTCAGCTGATCGTTGTTTCTATTACACAGAGTAAAAATTGGCCGAATGGGCCAGATTGGTCCGATTATCGCTCTATTTAATATGACCCTCACAGATACACCTGTGTGACATGATGAACGGGCAACAAAATGCATTTTTACAAGTAAAACGGAAAAACAACAAAAACAAAGGCACCATGATACTGTATGTGCTTTTTATTATTTGTTGATTTAAAGATTTCCCTTTAAAGAGGACCTGACCCACATCAATTGGATTAAGGGAATTTTTACTTCCCCAATAAAATAATTTAGGAAAATCCACAATAAGGGAAGGTTCACACATACTGTATATGCCTCGGATTGTATGCTGCGTTCAGCTATTCATTTATATTGATTTCTATTGATAAAATCAAGAGCATATACAGTTTGTGTGAACACACCCAAAGGCTATGTTCACACATAGTATTTCTGTCAGACTTTTTTCAACCAAAACCAGGAGTGGGTTTAAAAAGAAACAGAAAAAGCAAATCTTTTTGTTATAATTTTGTCCCTGCCAATTCCACTCCTGGTTTTGGTTAAAAAAAATACTGACAGAAAAACTATGTGTGAGCATAGCCTATGTATGCAGCAAAAATTGATGTCCTGCAGATTTATCTATGTTCACACTACTCATAAAGAACAGCCATTATTTGTCACATAAAACAACGATCATTGTTTGAAATGAAAAACTCCATTAAAGTCTACGGACAACGGCTGTAAATAATTGACATGTTCATTATTTTTACGGCTCCTCTTGAACAATGGCCATTGCTCGCTACATTGTGTACAAACGGCAACACGGTAACACTGACAGCATTTTCCTTAACTCATTACCACATTGTCAGAAGTAATGAAAAAATTCAAATGAAGTACTCAATCAAGAGTCTCCACTGATGCCCCCAAAATTTAAATAGCCAGAATAGCCAGATATCCCTATCCTGTTGCCTGGGGGTGCCTTAAGTATTCAATTTTATTTGATAAAAAAAAATAATAATAAAAAAAAATAAATGAAAGATTGAACTGAATTTGATAAGTCATTAACCACACTAGAGAATCATTATACTTAAATCTGACTTTCTAAAGGAAATTAATGAAATGGATAGCTATTACTATGTGTACCTGAAATACAGAGGAGAGTTGCGAGAATGTGAAGTTGTTGTAAAGCATCACTATGACCATGTTGCATTATCACTGTCTGTTCTTTTGATTTTATTTGAAATCGAAGATTAAAAAAACAACCGATAAAGTGGCCTTTACCGAGCTGCTGGCTTCTGCCAGGAAGGCAGGGGACAAACCTCAATGGGAGATGTCCGGGTTAATTTTGACACTTATATGTAGGAGAAACTGTAATTATCCTTCAGAACAGTAAACTATAGACATGGATGACTAAGGAAGTACCGTTATGCCCTGGAAGTCTGTCCCCAGATGACGCTGGGCGTACTGGTACCTCCTTTCCTAGCGGAGCACGCTTCATATGAGGTGGGGGCCGGCTGCTGTGAGCAGCCCGGCCCTCACTGTTAATGACAGACTGCAGCGATCGCGCTGCAGCATGTCATTAACCCCTGAAACGCCGCGATCATGGTGCACCACAGCGTTTAAGTGTAAGTTACAGGGGCAGTCCCCTGTCATTTACTGATTGGGACCCCCACAGTGTGACTCGGGGGTCCCGATCATTTTAAAGGACCTCCGGAGATCTCTCACCTTCCTCCGTGCAGTCCGATCGGCGCTCTGTTGACTAAGTCTGCCACAGGCAGGCTTATTCAGCAGAGTGCCTATCACACTAATCAATGCTATGCCTATGGCATAGCAATGATCAGTGTGTATAATGTAAAAGTGTATGTAAAAGTCCCCCAAGGGAAATAAATAAACATATAATATACCGTAGCACATGTAATTGTCAGATCTATTACAATATAACAAGCGTCATCACTAACGGTTAACGGCGTAGACGAAAAGAGGGAAAAAAAGTGCCAGGATTACCGGTTTTTGGTACATTGTATATATAAAAAAATTATCAAAAAGCTATCAAAACGTCCAAGCTACTTTAATATAGTATTAATAAAAACAAGGCATCATGACGCAAAAATTGACACCCCATACAGCCCCGTAGGTGAAAAATAAAACCGTTATAAGCTGCACAATAGGCCCAATATTTTAATAATTAATTGCAAAAAAAAAAAAGATTTCATAAAAAAATATATATAACATTAGAAAATCTGTGTAAACCTGCATGTGGTTTGTTCAGACTATCCTATAGAATGATGGTATCTTGTCGCTTTTACCATATAGTGCATTACGTAGACACAGGTAACCCCCAAAAGTTACCATATTGCATTCTTTTTTACGATTTCACCAATTTATATCTTCATAAATAATAATTTTGGGGTTCTGTAATACATGTTTTGTAGAATGAAAGATTACAAAGTACAACTACTCCTGTAAAAGACAAGCCCTTACATGGCCATGTAGATAGAAAACTGAAAGTGCTAGAGCTCTTAGAAGGGGAGGAGGAAAAAAACGAAAACAAAAAAATGAAAATTTTCACGGTCCACTGGGTCATTTTGGGCTTAGTCCTCAAAGGATTAAATTTATTTAAAAAAATCAACAATAATAAAATACATATAATGGGACTTGAAGCCTATACAAATCCCCAACAAAAGGGTGGATAGAATAAATTATGTTACATGATACACAAGAAAATAAATACAAATCAATAGGTAATTTACATACATGTGTACTGGGCACTGGGCATACATAGGACAAGTAATATAACTCACAGTGGATAAGGGTAAATGGATCACATCAGGAATCAATATATATTACCGCCTAGTGTGTCCCTAGCACATATAACCACCGCACCACTCACCCGACGCTTGTTTCGCGTATTGCTTTATCGAGTACTGAGCTCTCTTTTTTTATATCCCATTAGACTAATTAGGTACACATCCCCACACGTGTGCCACTGCAGGTTTGTAATGAAAAGCCGTTCTATATATCCCCGGCGAAACTGGAAATTATGTTATCGGGTCACCGGGTCATTTGTATAGGCTCCAGCTCCATTATATATTTTATTAGATATTTTATTATTGTTGATTTTTTTAAAATATATTTAATAAAGAACAATAATTTTCTTATACTTGGTCTTGCATCTATCTGTTGGGGGGTTCTTTTTAACATCTTTCCCCTCATATAATTTTTGGTCTTGTTTAAAGAGTGAAGTGTGCATATAGACCTTGCCCTTTATAGGACAAAAAAAAAATAATAAAAAAAATCAACAGATCTACCCATTCTCGATAAATCCACATACACAAATCAGATGTACAATTAATTACTGGGTATAACAGATGTTAAGTATTCCATTTTTTTCCTCACGGACAAAGAACGTATGTCAACTGATAGAAATACAGCTGTAATAACTAAACAAATGCACGCACACTAATGAGGTGTACATTTATTCACCGTATAACAGATGTCTATTATTTTGTATTTTTCCTGATGGACAGAGGACGTTTTTTAGCTTAAAGAAGTAAAGCTGTAATAACTCAAGAAATACGCGTGCACAAAAGAGATGTACGTTTAATCACTGTTTAACAGATGTCTACTATTTCGTATTTTTTCCTGACGGACAGAGGACCTTTTTCAGCTTATAGGAATACAGCTGTAATAACTCAAGAAATGCACGTACACAAAGGAGATGTACATTTAATCACTGTATAACATAGTTCTACTATTTTGTATTTTTCCTGACGGACAGAGGACGTTTTTTAGCTTAAAGAAAGGCAGCTGTAATAACTCAAAAAATACATGTACACAAACGAGATGTATGTTTAATCACTGTTTAATAGATGTCTACTATTTCGTATTTTTATTGACAGACAGAGGACCTTTTTCAGCTTATAGGAATACAGCTGTAATAACAAAAGAAATGCATGTAGACAAACGGGATGTACGTTCAATCACTGTATAACAAATGTGTACTATTTCATATTTTTCCTGACTGATTGAGGAAGTTTTTAAGCTTATAGGAATATAGCTGTAATAACTAAACAAATGCATGGACACAAATGAGATGTACGTTTATTAATGTATAACAGATGTGAGCAGACGAAATACACTTTTAGGCACTATGTATAAATTGCCAAATCCAATAAGCAGCCTGCAATCCCAAAGATATGTATTGCTGTGGCTGCAATGGTGTCTATGGACAGGAAAATGCTTCTTGCAAATATGCTAGTTTAACGTTGATGAACACCCCATTAATCTCTCTAATCTAAATGCCTACAATATCTCTGTAATATCCCTAATCTCACTGCCTATCTGTGAGATAGCTGTCTGTACAGAAAAGTGAGTGAGAAGACAATGCCTTCAAGAGAGCAGCATAGGGATTAATTGAAATAGCTGCATGCAGGGAAATGATACACTGCGATAGCAGTCGGAATAGCACAGTGAGTGAGTGAGTGAGTGAGCGAGGAGACAAAGGCGTCCAGAAAGCAGCATAGAGATTAATAGAAATGGCTGCATGCAGGGAAATTATACACTGTGATAGCAGTCTATGGAGCACGGTGAGTGAGTGAGTGAGTGAGTGAGTTAGTGAGTGAGGAGACAATAGCGATGAGAACACAGCACAGCAACTAATAGAACTGGTAGCATGCAGGCAGACAATGGTACACTGAGATTGCCATCCATGCACCACGCTAAATGAGGAGAAAACGGCACCCAGAATGCGGCACAGTGACTTATGTGACATGGTCATGTGATTTTAGTAGCCAATGAGACCCCTACACCTCAGCAATGACGTTTCTGCTCTACACTGATTGGCTGGCAAAAAAGGCGCTCAAACGCTAACTCGAACACTAACTGGAACGAACAATAAAATGTTTGGTTCAGTTCGAGAACTTTTCTCTAACAGTTCGACCAACACTAGTTGTGATCTCTTTTCTGTTTTATAAGTGTTAGGTATGAATTTTTTACATCTTTGTTCCGGAGACTATATAATAGAGGATTTAATATTGGGACAAGGACTGTGTTTAAGAGAGATGCAATTTTAGAATTATTCTCAGCTGTATTACTAGATGGAGGCACATAATAAACACAGGTCAGGGTAGCATAGAGCATAGATACAACAGCGAGGTGGGCTGAGCAAGTAGAGAATGCCTTCTTTCTTCCATTGGCTGATCGAATTTTGAGAATAACAGAAATGATTGAGATGTAAGAAAAAAAAGTAAATAAGAAGCATAGTATTGTAAAACTTATACCCTCAAAAAGGATAATAAGTCCGAGTCTGTCGGTGCTTTCACAGGAGAGTTTCAATAAGGGAACAAGATCACATAAAAAGTGATCAATTTGCTCTGACTTGCAGTAAGGCATTTTGGTTATAAAATGTACTACAGGAGATGGAACTACTAAACTGACCACCCAGGCAATAGTAGTTAGGTATATACAGAACTTCTTACTTAAAATAGTATTATAGCGTAAAGGATTACAAATTGCCACATAGCGATCATAGGACATGGCTGTCAACAGTAAAAGCTCCATGCTTTGGAAAGATATGTAAAGATAAAGTTGAGCCATGCATTCCTGGAAGGATATTGATCTTATGTTAAAGAATATCAGCAAGAATTTTGGACAGATGAGGGTGGTCAGGCAAATATCCAAAGAAGCCAATTGACAAATGAAGAAATACATAGGAGTATGAAGTTGATAATTAAGAGACACTAAGACAATGAGAAACATATTCTCTAAAATGCAGAGTAAATAGGCAGCCAGAAAACCAAAGAATAGTAATACTTGGTAATCTGAGTATTCAGAAAACCCAAGTAAGATAAATCCTTCCACTGTTTTGTTCTCATACATCAATCTTGCTTAGTAAAAACAAAAAAAAAAACATAGTTTCATTACATTTAATAATGCTATCATCTCAAGTACTTTGTGCCGAACCTTTATCAGGCTATAATTCCCAACTACTACAATTTTTCTAACAAAGAAAAATACGCAATTCCAGAGGGTGAAAATTTTGCATACACCAATTTGTCTCTGCTTTTGAACGGTTTAGAAATTTCTAGGTGATGTCATGGCTTTAGAAACTAGGCTAATTGATGTGAGGTGATTGGAGGTTTAAATGCGGCAGCATTTTAAACCATTACTGTAATTTTAAACCACTTTGCTTATTTCAAAAGAGTGTGTGAAAATGAGCTTCTTATTAATATGCGTCTATCTTTTTTAAAGTTCATTTTTATAAAGTCTTTATTTTATTTTATTTTCCCAATAAGCGGGGGTAGGGGAAAAGGAAAGGAAACAAAACAAAAAAAGCTAGAAGAGAAACCATAAAGCCTCCGCAGAACATGTTATTGCCAAATATCACTAAGGCATATAAGTAAAGATTAGTCTCAAGAATCCAGATTAATTGCATTTTGAAAGCTAATCCAAAACTTCCAAATTTTCTTATAATTATTAAAAGGGTATTCAGCTAAATACCTGCTGAATCATCCCCCCTTCTGGAGACTAACAATTTGGTGAATACTTGTTATTACCTTTTCGGTCTCTTACCCCCAGTTCTTAGCCTCCTGCTTTTGCTGAAGCCACAGAAAACTGTGCGTGAGCTGTTCTATCAATCTCCCCCTCCTCTCCCTACTTTCTGAGATGGCTCATATATACAACACATGGAAACAGCTTCCTGGCTGGCCGTTTCTGCTAGCTGTGATATAGGGAGGAATAATCACAGTAAGGTCCTTAGCAAATTAACCTTCCCAGCATCACATTGTGCAAAAACAGCCAGCAAGGGACACTGTTTACATGAGTGATCTCAGGAGGGAGAGGGCAGAAGGGTGAAATGGAGATAAAAACTTACGCACAGTTTTCTGTGTCTTCAGCAAAATCAGCAGCTCAGAACCGAGTAAGGAGACTGATGAGGCAACAAGTAGTATGGAAGGAATTGTAAATCTCCCTGGGGGGGGGTCACGTCTCCTAACAATTTGCGATGAACAACTCTATGGGCTTTTTCAAGACCTGAGTCATTCAATTCTTCTTGTTATTTAAAGTCCTCTAAAATTAAAATTTTTCCACCTTGACCTGTTTTCAAGGTCATCAATATTAAGCTTTCGAAGGTATATTTCTGTCTTCTTCACTTCAGAAATTCTTTTGGTGTGGGTAGTGTGACCATGTTTTTTCTAATAAGTAAACACATTCAGAATTCTTTAGCCAATTTAGCTATGTCTTCTTTAACCCCTTCAAGTCAGTCATATGTAGATATACGTTCCTACTGCACATACCCAGGGCATTAACAGCTGCTGCTGCTGCCCTGGGCACTAAACCTGAAGACGCCCCATCTTCACTCACCAATTAGCATCAGGATTTATATATTGGAAGGTAACAGCTCCAGGCATCACCAGGTAACACCGCAACACCAGACCTGAACAATACCACCATACTGTGACTGGATAACACCGCCACCCCTGATCTGATCAATACTGCCATACTGTAACTGGATAACACTGTCATACCAGGCCTGGCCAATACCAACAACCCCCCCCCCCTTGAAAAGACACCAGTTTTACTGGCAAGGCAAACCTTAACAGGAGGTGGGAGACTAGAAAAAAAAATGTCCTTCGCCCTGCTCTCTGGTGCTGCCCCCCTGCAAGAAGCTGCCCTAGGTACCAGGCCACGGGTGCCTAGTGGTAAATACAACCCTGCACATACCCTGTGCAGTAGGAATGTATATCTATGTTTCTGACTTCAGGGGTAGACTGATGTATGCGGGACCACTGCAGTGAGAGCTGTCCCGCACACATCAGTGTCCGGGGAGCCCAGCATAATGACAAGCGGCTGCGGTCGCACAACTGCTTGTCAACAACCCCTTAAACGCTGCGATCTATAGAGATTGCGGCATTTAAGGTACTCAGTGAAAGGACAAGCTTCTGCCACTGAGCCATGCTGCAGGGGTCCCGATCGCTTCTACCGATGGGCAGAGGTAAGTCACTTACCTCCGTCCTGTCGGATCGGTGTTCTGTGCATAGAGTCTGCTTTCAGGCAGGCCCTATGCATAGATCGCCGATAAAACTGATCTATGCTATGCTATGGCATAGCATAGATAAGTACATGCAATCTAATGATTGCATATTTTACAGTGCAAAAGAGTGTTAAACAAAAATTTTAATTTTTTTTAAGTATTAAAAAAAACCTTATAAACCCAATCAAAGTTCAAAATACCCCCTTGCCCATTATGAAAATAAAAAAAATATTTTTTTTTTAAATAAATTAATAAACATATTATATATGTTAGCATGTGGAATTGCCCGATCTATTAAAATATAACATTATTGTTTTTGCGCAGTGAACGGCATAAATGGGGGGGGGAACCACCAAGATTGCTGATTTTTTTAATTATATATCAAAAAGTTAATAAAAAGCGGTCGAAATTTTTCTGTTACACGAATGTAATATTATTAAAAACTAGAGATCATGGCACAAAAAATGACACTTCAACCAACCCTGTAGGTGGAAAAATAAAAGCGCTATGGCTCTTAGAAGACGGGGAGGAACATTGCATTAACTTGACCGTGCATCTTGGGCTTGGTCTTGATCTTGAGCTTGGTCTTGAAGAGGTTAAAAATTTGCCTAAATTCAGTAAACATATTACAAAGGCAGTTTGTAGTAAGACGTGTTTTGGCATAATCTTTAATAGCTCCAATTTCAGCTTGGTGGTCTCGACTTCACATTTTTGTCTTGCTCCAGGCTTTTTTGCCTAGTTTAGATGTTTTCCCATTGGCCCCTATTCATGGGAAGTTGCGGATGCTGTGTCCATCACTTGAAAGTGACCAGGTACTTAAAACCCCCATCAGTTATATTTGTGCGCAATCTTCCATTCTACACATATACATAAATGTTATCTACTATTTAATAGGTTTTTTTTTTTTTTTAAGTTTTTATTTTTTATTTTAGGTGAATTGGCCTTTTTAATGAAGCAAAGGATTAACCACTTGATAATCACATACTGTCTTTTGACAGCAGGGGGTGAAGGTCCCAGGTCTGCAGCAACGTCTTTTGGTGTTGGTGCAGTTTAGGGGAGTTTGCATTTCCAAAGGTTCTTCTGCACCTTTGGGGATGTCACTTACAGGCATCCTCTAGAGCATGAGCAGGATAGGAATTACCACATTCAACCTTTTAGTGCTGTCTGTGATTGTCTGCTATGATCAGTTCACTGGGTTTCCACATGACCAAATCAGACACAGGGAAATGCTCTACAGTCAGCCCTGGAGACCTAGAAAGGATTTGGAAATCCTGGCAGCAGCCTGTGTCACGTGGTACAGTGTATTATAAGTGATTTAGATTTAGTATTAATAGAAAATTTTATAGTGCATTCATTACAAAGAGATAAATTAAAACTAACATATTGGGGATCTGCACATCCACAGTAACCTAAAGAATTTATTTAATAAGTTGTTTAATCTTTACTCTGAAAAATGAAAGGTGGAATCTGATTGGTTACTAGGGGACTGAGACAATTCTACTTTACACCATGTTTGATACATTTTCCCCATAATCTTTAACAGGGAACTAAAATTAGGAAGTAAGAACTTGAATGATGGACTTACTTCTTGAATGTCTGAAATAAAACTTGAAATTTTATTCCAATTAATTTACTACATTGGCTTAATGCTGCCATCATATGAAACAGTATTCATTAGAAGGTCGAGTTCACACAGTGTAAGACATTGGTCGTTCTGTGACATGTCACAGAACAGCAGCGTCTGTGAATTTCATTTGTGCGGCAGCTATTCAATGAATAGTGGACACACAAAACTGACCTGTCAATTTCCTATGCGGCTGCAAGGATTCCCAGCTGTCCGGGATTCCATAGGCTTCAATGTGATCGGCCACTTCATTAAATAATGACCAATGTTGCAAACCTGCAACAACGGCTTCTGTTTAAGGAATTTTATACGTTGTGTGAACTAATTGTATAACCACCCTCACTATAACAAAAAACATATAGAAAATTTTTCATAAAATAACATGTTTTATAAGAAGACAACTTACCTGCACTAGTAAAAGAAAATAAATAAATGACAGTAAGTACAAAAACATGTATATTGTTTCTGAAGCTGAAAAACTATGAGCTGCAGCTGTTTTATACACTTTATTGTATAACTGACTCACGGGAAACACAGACCAACATAATTCCTACCAGAATTAATAAAATAATATTGTAATCATTACTGGTAAATTGTAATGTCATTAAATAGTTAGAAAACAAGCAATTACCGATTTGAAGTTTCTCTTAAAATACCCTGTGAGCTCAATTACTACCTAAGTAACAAAACTGGTTGGTAGATGTACTAAAAAAAAAAAAAAAAACATGTTTGTTAACTTGTACTGTACTCCTCATATCATTGTCTTATGAAGACTTTTATCAAAGCGAGTTAACATAGATATGCAAATAGATAATAAAAGATTGAATACAACTCAATAAAAAGCCACTCAATATGCCTAAGAAATATACATACTTTCGAGGTCGAAGAAGCGTCATTGGAGGCGAAAATGGTTGTTCGCCTGGACGCCACCTGCACACATCTCTCTCCCCCATGAATTTGAACAGATTTGTCTACCAATGCTCCCAAACCTAGCTTACTCACTAAGTCTCCCTGAGTATTTTCTCCATTTTTTAGTTATAAGTTTTTAAAAAGCCAATCTATATCCAACATAATGATGGCCAGAAAACTCCATCTCCCATCATGCAGTGCTTATGCCTGGATGGTCCATGATGTAGCAGAGCTGATAATCCCAATATATAGCAGAGTTGAGGTGAGGAAATGACATAGCAGAGTTGAGGTAGTGAGATAGCAGAATTGAGGTAGTGAAAAAGCAGAGTTGATACAGTGACAGCAGAGTTGAGACAGTAAGTTGCAGCAGGGATTTATTTAGAGGGGGCCACGGGGGAGCCAGGAGGGGGTTGCGGGGGAGCTGCATGTGAGCCGCAGGGGGGTGAGGTGGAGCCGTAAGGGGAGCTGTGAGTGAGCTGTGGGCGGACATGGGGGGCATGGGTAAGCTGCGGGTGAGCACTAGGGGTCTGCACTGTGCAGGGGGGACAGGGGGTAAGGAGGGTTGCGGGTGAGTGCGGGGGGGAGCACAGGTGACCTTAGGGACAGCAGGGACACACAGGTGACCTGGGGGAGGGAGACAGTGCTCAGCAGCAGCTGTCAGTGTCCTCCTTCACTTCAGTGGGCAGGGTTGGAATGGACGTACAGTTACATCCTTGGTCGGGAATGGGTTAATCAGGGTTTGTCAAAAGTCTTGGGACACTCTTTAATTCAGCAAGTAATGAGTGAGGGGTAGGAATGAGCATAGCTGGATTTGCTTTGATTGCTAATCGAATTCAGCACGCTTTGTTAACAAATTCGCTAAACATGGTGGTCATGATGGCCTTGCTGTGTCTTCACTTTTATTTGCTCTGTCTTTCAGTACCAGTACCAGTTTCCTCTCATTATGTATTTTTAAGACATTCTACCCAAGGGCATATCTAGAAATGGCTGGGCCCCATAGCAAACTTTCCAATGGGCCCCCTCCCGGCTACTGAGGAAGAAATGGACGCATGATTTCGGCCACATGCATTGTCTGATTTTTTTTTCCTATGTGGTTTTTAACTGCTTACATGATCTGCATATTGTCTGTAGCGTTTGTATCTATCTATCTATCTATCTATCTATCTATCTATCTATCTGCAGCCTGCTAATGCATATATATGCATCCAGACTGGCACTGCATGTGTGTGTATACATATATATATATGCAGCTTGGGGCACTGCACTGCGCATAGATAGATAGATAGATAGATAGATAGATAGATAGATACAGTCCAAAAAAAGTCCGCAGCACTCCAACATAAAGTAAGGTGGTTTATTCCATCAACACAGGTACAAAAGAATTAGCAACGTTTCGACTCCCTCACAGAGTCATTCTCAAGCATTGTGGGAACATCCGTAGTGCATATTTATAGGGCTAACACATTAGCATATGAAAACACCAATTATGATAAAAAAGATAAATAATCATTTAAAATTGTATAATAATTATTTAATAAAGTGCATTCGTGTAAATAAATTTATAGAGAGTGAAATCACCCCAGTTCTGTGCTATATGTGACCGTGAACATATAAAATCCTAAACAAGCGGCATGAATATTCATCGGGAGGGAGGAGCCACTCACCACTTCTTATGAACCAAGAGAGTACGTCCAGAGCAGGTAATGGCGACCGGTACGCTGGCTTGGCGTGGTGCATATCCTAGGGCGCATGCGTGAAGTCATGCCGCCCAGTAGCAACCACTAGCCAACCGGATCAAGGGAAACTGTATACATAGCAACTGGACACAATAAATGTAAAATGAATCAAACAATGCATCGAAGTGTCTAGTGCATACATGATATAGTCTGCCTCGGACAGCGGAGCCCCAGAAGTCCCTTCCGGGGATCAGTAGAATAAGGGCTGCGATCGGCACCCGGGACCGGGCGAGTCGCGCAGCCACCCCATGTATGCCTTGCGTCCGGTGTGAGCACAGCCGCCGCTGGCACCCTGGGACATCCACTTAACCCTTTTGGAGACATCACTAAAGGGGACGCATGTCATGACGGCTTGACATAAGGAGTTGAAGGAAGATATTATTTGCAAATAGAGGAAGATATCCAGAGTGGTTCATGAGTGGCTCCAAAATTCCCGATGATCTAAAAAAATAGAGAATAAAAAGAACAGATTAAAACTGGAGAAATCTAGAAGATGACATAATCATAGTCACATAGCAATAACCATT
This sequence comes from Dendropsophus ebraccatus, assembly GCF_027789765.1. Classification (NCBI taxonomy): domain Eukaryota; kingdom Metazoa; phylum Chordata; class Amphibia; order Anura; family Hylidae; genus Dendropsophus; species Dendropsophus ebraccatus. The sequence goes on from NC_091461.1 coordinate 36,147,783, forward strand.
GAATGTATGACGTATATTTTATGTAAACATGTTTTGATGTATCTTAAATTCAACGTTAAGCCCATTGGGTTTTAGAGTTTGTAACTCGTAAATCCATTTGAGTTCTTTTTTCATCAAAATGCTCAATCTATCCCCTCCACGTTTCAGGGGTGGGACATGATCTACAAGCATGAATTTGAGATCCTTTTCGCCATGACCCATCTCTGAAAAATGTTTGGAGACTGGTAAATCCAGTCTCTGTCTCCTGATGGTGTACCTGTGATGATTGATTCGAGTTTTAAAGTCGCATTTAGTTTCACCAACGTACAGAAGTTGGCACGGGCACCATAAAACATATACAACATAATCAGAGGTGCAAGTTAGGTAATAAGAGAGTTGGTATTTTTTCTTAGTGCTCGGATGTATAAATTCAGATCCCTTGTTCATAAGGGGACAATTCACACAACTACAGCATGGGAAGGACCCTTTCTTTTGTGTCATCAGGTAGGTCTGTTTTTGCCTACTACCCAGAGAAACATCACTTTTAACAAGTCTATCCTTTAAATTGCTATCCCTCTTATAGCTCATCAAAGGATAGCTCTGGAAATCAGGAATATTACCAAAGCCATCCTTGATGATATTCCAGTGTTTCCGGATGGTTTGTGCTACATGTCCAGATAAATGATTGTATGTTGAAATAAATGGTACTCTCGTAGGAGAGGGAGCTTTTGGTGATGGATGTAACAATTGTTGTCTATCAATGTCCATAACTGTGGATTTATGTTTAGCCACTAGTTGTTGAGGGTAACCACGAGCTAAAAATCTTTGTGCGATTTTGTCCAAAGCCGGTTCAACATGTGCCTGATGACTAACAATTCTGCGTGCTCTCAGCATCTGTGAATAAGGTAATGATTTAACCATAGATCTGGGGTGGTTGCTGTTGTAGTGCAGTAATGTATTGCTGTCAGTTTTTTTAGTGTATAGATCAGTCACTAATGAGTGTTCATAGATGGAGACTTGTGTATCAAGGAACTGTACAGTATGTTTTGAGGAAGTGATTGTAAACTGAATGTCCGGATTAATTGAATTCAAGAAGTCATGAAACTGTGTCAGTTCAAGCTCGGAACCACCCCACACAAGGAACACATCATCAATGTATCGCCACCACCCCAGCACATGGCTGAAGTGGGGCGACACATAGATAGATGTCTCCTCCATGTCAGCCACAAAAATATTCGCATAGGTGGGCGCCACGTTGGTCCCCATGGCTGTACCCCTTAATTGCATGAAGTATCTGTCTTCAAAAAGAAAATAATTGCATGTAAGTACAATCTCTAATAATTCCAGCAAAAATGTAATATGCATGGGAGAAAGATTCATGGCCTGTAAAGCCTTGTTCACTGCATGCAGACCACCTGTATGTGAAATTGAAGTGTACAGACTTACAATATCAAAAGAAGCAATGATGGCATCTGAAGGTATGTATAAATCTTCAATTTTCAACAAAAAGTCACCTGTGTCTCTAATGTATGACTTAGCTTCACTAGCAAAACGGCAAAGCACTTTATCCAAGAAAACGGAAATTTGGCTAGTGATCGAGCCCCTCCCGGAAACAATCGGTCTACCAGGAGGGTTCTCGATGGATTTATGAATCTTGGGCAGAAGGTACAGAAGCGGGGTCACCGGAGAAATCACTGTCAAAAATATCTTTAAATCCAGATCAATCAATTCATTACTGTACGCTTGTTCCAGGCAAGCAGTAATTTTACGTATGATATTCCATTTAGGATCATATGACAAGGTCTGGTACACGGAGGTGTCAGCCAGCTGTCTATTAGCTTCGTTAATGTGATACTGTGCACGACTCATCACAACAATCGCTCCCCCTTTGTCCGCTGGTTTCACGATCAATTGTCGCTGTTGGGTCAATTCATTTAAGGCAGACATTTCTGAACTCGTCATATTAGGGTTAATTAATGTGGGGAATTTGGTCTTCAAAGAATTAATGTCTTTGTGAACAAGATCTGAGAACGTGTCAATAATGTGTGAGTCAACAGGCGGTTGAAAGTCACTCGGTGATCTAAGATTATAATCCTTTAGGGACAACGGTTTGGCTGTATTAACCGATGATGGCAGAATAGCCATTTTTTTGTGTGAATCAAACCAAACCCGTAACTTAAGTCGTCTCACAAATTGTTGTAAGTCCATTTCCAGATTAAACCAGTTCATTTGGCTACTTGGGCAAAAATTAAGTCCTTTAGCAAGCAATTGTAATTGTGTATCTGAAAGTGGTTGTGCGGAAATATTTACCACTATTTTGTTTTCTGTTTCACAGGGTTCCGAGATGTAGTTGGTTTGTTCGTCTGGCTGCGGGTCCTTCCGAGTTCGGCGTTGGCGTCTCCCCCCTCTTCTGGTGTGTAGTCTGGTGCGGGCTTTAACTCTGGAAGAAAATGTAGGTAAGATCACCGTACTAGTGTTAACAGCATTAGCAGTGCAATTTAAAGGATAGACTTGTTAAAAGTGATGTTTCTCTGGGTAGTAGGCAAAAACAGACCTACCTGATGACACAAAAGAAAGGGTCCTTCCCATGCTGTAGTTGTGTGAATTGTCCCCTTATGAACAAGGGATCTGAATTTATACATCCGAGCACTAAGAAAAAATACCAACTCTCTCATTACCTAACTTGCACCTCTGATTATGTTGTATATGTTTTATGGTGCCCGTGCCAACTTCTGTACGTTGGTGAAACTAAATGCGACTTTAAAACTCGAATCAATCATCACAGGTACACCATCAGGAGACAGAGACTGGATTTACCAGTCTCCAAACATTTTTCAGAGATGGGTCATGGCGAAAAGGATCTCAAATTCATGCTTGTAGATCATGTCCCACCCCTGAAACGTGGAGGGGATAGATTGAGCATTTTGATGAAAAAAGAACTCAAATGGATTTACGAGTTACAAACTCTAAAACCCAATGGGCTTAACGTTGAATTTAAGATACATCAAAACATGTTTACATAAAATATACGTCATACATTCAATGGTTATTGCTATGTGACTATGATTATGTCATCTTCTAGATTTCTCCAGTTTTAATCTGTTCTTTTTATTCTCTATTTTTTTAGATCATCGGGAATTTTGGAGCCACTCATGAACCACTCTGGATATCTTCCTCTATTTGCAAATAATATCTTCCTTCAACTCCTTATGTCAAGCCGTCATGACATGCGTCCCCTTTAGTGATGTCTCCAAAAGGGTTAAGTGGATGTCCCAGGGTGCCAGCGGCGGCTGTGCTCACACCGGACGCAAGGCATACATGGGGTGGCTGCGCGACTCGCCCGGTCCCGGGTGCCGATCGCAGCCCTTATTCTACTGATCCCCGGAAGGGACTTCTGGGGCTCCGCTGTCCGAGGCAGACTATATCATGTATGCACTAGACACTTCGATGCATTGTTTGATTCATTTTACATTTATTGTGTCCAGTTGCTATGTATACAGTTTCCCTTGATCCGGTTGGCTAGTGGTTGCTACTGGGCGGCATGACTTCACGCATGCGCCCTAGGATATGCACCACGCCAAGCCAGCGTACCGGTCGCCATTACCTGCTCTGGACGTACTCTCTTGGTTCATAAGAAGTGGTGAGTGGCTCCTCCCTCCCGATGAATATTCATGCCGCTTGTTTAGGATTTTATATGTTCACGGTCACATATAGCACAGAACTGGGGTGATTTCACTCTCTATAGATTTATTTACACGAATGCACTTTATTAAATAATTATTATACAATTTTAAATGATTATTTATCTTTTTTATCATAATTGGTGTTTTCATATGCTAATGTGTTAGCCCTATAAATATGCACTACGGATGTTCCCACAATGCTTGAGAATGACTCTGTGAGGGAGTCGAAACGTTGCTAATTCTTTTGTACCTGTGTTGATGGAATAAACCACCTTACTTTATGTTGGAGTGCTGCGGACTTTTTTTGGACTGTGTCTGGGACCCCCGGCCAAGGGATTTTCTCCGCAAGCACCCACTCCTTTTCCTTGGAAGTGCGGCTTTTCTCTGTACTAGATAGATAGATAGATAGATAGATAGATAGATAGATAGATAGATAGATATTCAAAAAGTAACCGCAGCACACATGACTTTAGTGAAAAAATAAATCTGTATTGGTGATTATTCCATACAAAACACACGGGAAAATAGAAAGCGACGTTTCGACGTCTCAATGACGTCTTTCTCAAGCCAGTGAATACATTTCCAAGAAAACATGTGATTTATATATCCTGTGCAAAGCAATTAATGACGTGTTCATTCCACACACGTGATATTCAAATTAGCTAACGTGAATATATATATATAAATAATAAGGGAACAAGAAGTTCCAAAGTGACAAAGTGAATCTATCTTATATCAGAATTCATAATGGTCAACAAAATTATATACAAATATACAAAATGAAAAACATATCGGAGCAGTTGTGATTCACTCATACGTCGTGATCAGCAGCATCAACCAGGAAATGGATACTTGAACCGCACGCCGTAGGTGGAACGCACGGCCATCTTAGGTTGCACCACCGGAGATGTAGCGTCCTGTTGCTAGAGTAACCCGTGACGTCAGGGGTAAACATGATTAGAATGTAAAGTAGCTTGTAATGTACCGTGAGACCGACCTATTAACACATTCATCCGTTCTCCCGTATTGTACGGTGGACAGAGCCCACTTAGACAGTATCCACCGTCTCTGATGACCCATTCGTGGGATGTCCGCGGACGTCTGTGGGGGCTCAACGGTATAGGTGATTGTTCAGACCATAGATGTCTCGTAAGTACTAGCCAGGATCCATAATATCTCGGGGTGTTAATAGATGTTGATGCTGCCATTTCACTATTTCTGAGTTGTCACTTATTCTGCTCCGAGTGATAGGCTTTCCAATAGTTTAATCTGAAATAATGAAAATTTTATATTAGTATCATTATAACTCATAACAAATATGTCCAAATCAATATTATCATTCTCTGTTAAAATGTATTCATCATACTAAGATGTGTCGGCAACCGCGCTATTGGACAGAACTGCATAGTTCAAGTAGCATTTCAGGCATGATCATATATTGCATAATTTATTTAATGTAACAATATTTAGGTAGGATTTTGAACTCCACATTCAATCCATGGGGTTTTAAAGAATTAAGCCGGAATATCCATTCCAATTCTCTACGTTTTAACATAGATATGCGATCACCCCCCCTCAATGATTGGGGGATGTGATCAATGTACATCAATTTTAAATCGCTCTCTCTATGTCGTGCCTCTGCAAAATGTTTAGAGACTGGGAGATCAAGTTTTCCTTTGCGTATGGTGTATCTGTGTTGTGTTATTCTAGTTTTGGCATCGTAAGTGGTTTCCCCCACATATATCAGATTACAAGGGCACCATAGGACGTAGATAATGTATTCGGTATTGCAATTAATGAATTTGTTGATTCTGTATGTCTTTCCAGTGCCCGGATGTACGAACACCTGTCCCCTCTGAACATATCTGCAGTTGACGCAACTACCACACGGGAAACTGCCCACGGTACGAGGACCTAAAAAGGTAAGTACAGAGCTGTTTATCTTTACATCGGTCTTAACCACTATATCTCTAATATTCCTAGCTCTCTTGTAAGACATCAACGGTCTATTCCTCAGAGTGGAAATATGAGGGTAGCTCTGTTCTATAATGTGCCAATGTTTGTTAATGATTTGAGAGATTTGTGGGCTAAGTGAATTATAAGTAGATACATAAGGAATCCGTTGTTCACTATGTCTCTGTCTTTGTGTAGTTAATAGTGTATTTCTATCCATGGGTTTGACTGTCTCAATGTGCTGCTGTATCAGGTTTCTAGGGTATCCCCTTGTCTGAAAATTACGAGCCAGCAACTCCACTGATTGGTCCAATTTGGTATCCTCTGATACGATGCGCTTTGCTCTTAGAAACTGGCTTTTGGGTAGACCACGAATCATCTTAAGAGGATGATTTGATTCATATCTCAACAGTGTGTTTTTATCTGTACTCTTCACAAATAAATCAGTTCCTAGTTTGTTCCCTATTTTGTACACTCGTGTGTCCAAAAAGGAAACCTCAGATGATGAATGTGACATGGTGAATTATATGTCTCTGTCAATGGTGTTAAGGTATTTCCAAAAATCCATCAGTTGTGATTCAGTGCCATTCCAGATGATGAAGACGTCATCTATGAATCTGAACCATCCCAGCAAATACTGGGCATGGTCAGATCCATAGATGTACGTCTCCTCTAACTGCGCTACAAACAGATTTGCGTAAGTAGGTGCCACCGGGCTACCCATCGCGGTACCTCTTTGTTGTAAATAATACTGTTTGTTAAAGAGAAAAAAATTGTTAGTCAGAATCATATGTAAAAGTTCTAATAAAAAATTCTGACAAGGAGGTGTAAAAGTAGTGTTGTTCAATACATGTCTAATCGCATTAAGGCCTTTCTCAGTGGAGATGGAAGTATATAAACTCGCTATGTCTAAAGAAGCAAGAATGACAGTTTCTGTGATTACAATGTCTTTGATCTTAAGAATAAAATCTGAAGTGTCTCGTACATAAGATTTCATATTAACTACATGATCTTGTAAAATCTTATCTAGAAAGATGGAAGTTTTGCTTAATACTGAACCCCTACTTGAGACAATTGGTCTCCCTGGGGGATTCAGTAGATCCTTATGAATCTTCGGTAGAAGATACAATCTTGGGGTCTGAGGAAACTCGACCCAAAGAAATTGGCTTAGTTTCTTGTCAATAATGTTGTCTCTTTGTGCCTCATCAATTTTAATTCTCAGTCTTTGTTTTACAGAATTTGTCGGGTCACCAGTCAACGGTAAGTATGTGTTCGTGTCAGATAATTGTCGTTCTGCTTCTGTTATGTATGTTGTCGTGTCCATCACCACTATCCCTCCCCCCTTATCAGCGGGTTTTATAGTCAATGTGTCATCCTTTGTCAACTCCTTCAAAGCTAGATCCTCCTCTTTTGTCAAATTTGGTTTCTTTAAAAAACCTTCTGGTGTCTGTCTTCTCAATCTGTTAATGTCTTGTCTTACTAGAGTCATATATGTTTCAAGCGCATGTGATGACGTGAGGGGAACAAAATCACTTTTGTTAAATAAATTTAAATCATCTGCAGACAATTCACAGACAGCAGTCTGGGTTTGTTCGGCAGGTGAGTTGCTCATCATGTCACTCCAAATATTTAATTTAATACGCCTGAAAAAAAGAAATTAATTTAATTCTACCTCAAACCAGTCACTGACAGTATCAGGACAATAAGATAATCCTTTGCTCAGTACTTTAAGTTGCTGATTAGTGAGTTTAACAGAAGAGATATTTACCACAACGTTGTTATCTGTTAAGTCCATTAAGTTGGTCTGTTGTCCACCTTCTTCCTCTCTTTCTCTAGAAATCGTCGAGTCACCTGTGTGCGAGATGTTTTCACAGATGTCGACTTTTCTGTATCTACGTCGTCTCTTGCCTCCCCGTCTTGTTGGACGCCTGACTTTGAGGGGAGACGCTTCCGTTGTCCTAAAAAAGCTGCACTTGTAGTAGGTGAGTCCATGTTTTGATTCACACTCGGTCCTCTGTCTCGTCGCGGCTTTCGGTTTGTAAATTGCTGTGTATTCCAACTGTAGATATTACCAGACAAATAATCTTTCTCATCTCTATGCCACTTGCTCTGTTTAATTTCTTCTGTATCCTTGCGTTGTTTAGATAAGTATTCATTATGTTTGATCTTGTATCTCCCATATTCATCATCAGTCATTAAAGATTTCAATAATATCTCCATGTCCTCAATTCTCATATTCAAAGCATCTAAATCGTTTTGTAAATAATCTAGATTTAACATGATAATGTCCAGTGCATATTCATTAGTAATTTTCTCAAATCTAGTCTTGAAATCAATGTTGGATGTTAATACAGTGGGTTTTAATTGTGTTCTCATCCCACGAGGTATTCTACGTGCTTTGTAATATTCCCCCAGGGTGTCGATATGCAGTTCAAGTCCTATACGTTTTTTAGTGTCCATTTCATAATCCCTTTTAATATTAATTAATGTAGGAGCCTTTAAGAAGCTAGTGTCTCTATGCAGTCTGTCCAAAATTCGCTTTACCTCGACATCAGAGTATCTTGAACCGTGTGTGAAAGTTCTCGATGTGGAGCCATCATTAGAAGGTAAGTTGGTGCCAGCGTTGGGATCCATACGTATCAAAACACAAATACCGCAGCACTCAGTGAAGATTCCTTGCCCGGTGCCGTAGCTCACACCCCGATCCACGGGTGTCTATATAAATATTCAAAAAGTAACCGCAGCACACAGGACTTTAGTGAAAAAATAAATCTGTATTGGTGATTATTCCATACAAAACACACGGGAAAATAGAAAGCGACGTTTCGACGTCTCAATGACGTCTTTCTCAAGCCAGTGAATACATTTCCAAGAAAACATGTGATTTATATATCCTGTGCAAACGCAATTAATGACGTGTTCATTCCACACACGTGATATTCAAATTAGCTAACGTGAATATATATATATAAATAATAAGGGAACAACAAGTTCCAAAGTGACAAAGTGAATCTATCTTATATCAGAATTCATAATGGTCAACAAAATTATATACAAATATACAAAATGAAAAACATATCGGAGCAGTTGTGATTCACTCATACGTCGTGATCAGCAGCATCAACCAGGAAATGGATACTTGAACCGCACGCCGTAGGTGGAACGCACGGCCATCTTAGGTTGCACCACCGGAGATGTAGCGTCCTGTTGCTAGAGTAACCCGTGACGTCAGGGGTAAACATGATTAGAATGTAAAGTAGCTTGTAATGCTCTGTCCACCGTACAATACGGGAGAACGGATGAATGTGTTAATAGGTCGGTCTCACGGTACATTACAAGCTACTTTACATTCTAATCATGTTTACCCCTGACGTCACGGGTTACTCTAGCAACAGGACGCTACATCTCCGGTGGTGCAACCTAAGATGGCCGTGCGTTCCACCTACGGCGTGCGGTTCAAGTATCCATTTCCTGGTTGATGCTGCTGATCACGACGTATGAGTGAATCACAACTGCTCCGATATGTTTTTCATTTTGTATATTTGTATATAATTTTGTTGACCATTATGAATTCTGATATAAGATAGATTCACTTTGTCACTTTGGAACTTGTTGTTCCCTTATTATTTATATATATATATTCACGTTAGCTAATTTGAATATCACGTGTGTGGAATGAACACGTCATTAATTGCGTTTGCACAGGATATATAAATCACATGTTTTCTTGGAAATGTATTCACTGGCTTGAGAAAGACGTCATTGAGACGTCGAAACGTCGCTTTCTATTTTCCCGTGTGTTTTGTATGGAATAATCACCAATACAGATTTATTTTTTCACTAAAGTCCTGTGTGCTGCGGTTACTTTTTGAATATTTATATAGACACCCGTGGATCGGGGTGTGAGCTACGGCACCGGGCCAGGAATCTTCACTGAGTGCTGCGGTATTTGTGTTTTGATACGTATGGATCCCAACGCTGGCACCAACTTACCTTCTAATGATGGCTCCACATCGAGAACTTTCACACACGGTTCAAGATACTCTGATGTCGAGGTAAAGCGAATTTTGGACAGACTGCATAGAGACACTAGCTTCTTAAAGGCTCCTACATTAATTAATATTAAAAGGGATTATGAAATGGACACTAAAAAACGTATAGGACTTGAACTGCATATCGACACCCTGGGGGAATATTACAAAGCACGTAGAATACCTCGTGGGATGAGAACACAATTAAAACCCACTGTATTAACATCCAACATTGATTTCAAGACTAGATTTGAGAAAATTACTAATGAATATGCACTGGACATTATCATGTTAAATCTAGATTATTTACAAAACGATTTAGATGCTTTGAATATGAGAATTGAGGACATGGAGATATTATTGAAATCTTTAATGACTGATGATGAATATGGGAGATACAAGATCAAACATAATGAATACTTATCTAAACAACGTAAGGATACAGAAGAAATTAAACAGAGCAAGTGGCATAGAGATGAGAAAGATTATTTGTCTGGTAATATCTACAGTTGGAATACACAGCAATTTACAAACCGAAAGCCGCGACGAGACAGAGGACCGAGTGTGAATCAAAACATGGACTCACCTACTACAAGTGCAGCTTTTTTAGGACAACGGAAGCGTCTCCCCTCAAAGTCAGGCGTCCAACAAGACGGGGAGGCAAGAGACGACGTAGATACAGGAAAGTCGACATCTGTGAAAACATCTCGCACACAGGTGACTCGACGATTTCTAGAGAAAGAGAGGAAGAAGGAGGACAACAGACCAACTTAATGGACTTAACAGATAACAACGTTGTGGTAAATATCTCTTCTGTTAAACTCACTAATCAGCAACTTAAAGTACTGAGCAAAGGATTATCTTATTGTCCTGATACTGTCACTGACTGGTTTGAGGTAGAATTAAATTTATTTCTTTTTTTCAGGCGTATTAAATTAAATATTTGGAGTGACATGATGAGCAACTCACCTGCCGAACAAACCCAGACTGCTGTCTGTGAATTGTCTGCAGATGATTTAAATTTATTTAACAAAAGTGATTTTGTTCCCCTCACGTCATCACATGCGCTTGAAACATATATGACTCTAGTAAGACAAGACATTAACAGATTGAGAAGACAGACACCAGAAGGTTTTTTAAAGAAACCAAATTTGACAAAAGAGGAGGATCTAGCTTTGAAGGAGTTGACAAAGGATGACACATTGACTATAAAACCCGCTGATAAGGGGGGAGGGATAGTGGTGATGGACACGACAACATACATAACAGAAGCAGAACGACAATTATCTGACACGAACACATACTTACCGTTGACTGGTGACCCGACAAATTCTGTAAAACAAAGACTGAGAATTAAAATTGATGAGGCACAAAGAGACAACATTATTGACAAGAAACTAAGCCAATTTCTTTGGGTCGAGTTTCCTCAGACCCCAAGATTGTATCTTCTACCGAAGATTCATAAGGATCTACTGAATCCCCCAGGGAGACCAATTGTCTCAAGTAGGGGTTCAGTATTAAGCAAAACTTCCATCTTTCTAGATAAGATTTTACAAGATCATGTAGTTAATATGAAATCTTATGTACGAGACACTTCAGATTTTATTCTTAAGATCAAAGACATTGTAATCACAGAAACTGTCATTCTTGCTTCTTTAGACATAGCGAGTTTATATACTTCCATCTCCACTGAGAAAGGCCTTAATGCGATTAGACATGTATTGAACAACACTACTTTTACACCTCCTTGTCAGAATTTTTTATTAGAACTTTTACATATGATTCTGACTAACAATTTTTTTCTCTTTAACAAACAGTATTATTTACAACAAAGAGGTACCGCGATGGGTAGCCCGGTGGCACCTACTTACGCAAATCTGTTTGTAGCGCAGTTAGAGGAGACGTACATCTATGGATCTGACCATGCCCAGTATTTGCTGGGATGGTTCAGATTCATAGATGACGTCTTCATCATCTGGAATGGCACTGAATCACAACTGATGGATTTTTGGAAATACCTTAACACCATTGACAGAGACATACAATTCACCATGTCACATTCATCATCTGAGGTTTCCTTTTTGGACACACGAGTGTACAAAATAGGGAACAAACTAGGAACTGATTTATTTGTGAAGAGTACAGATAAAAACACACTGTTGAGATATGAATCAAATCATCCTCTTAAGATGATTCGTGGTCTACCCAAAAGCCAGTTTCTAAGAGCAAAGCGCATCGTATCAGAGGATACCAAATTGGACCAATCAGTGGAGTTGCTGGCTCGTAATTTTCAGACAAGGGGATACCCTAGAAACCTGATACAGCAGCACATTGAGACAGTCAAACCCATGGATAGAAATACACTATTAACTACACAAAGACAGAGACATAGTGAACAACGGATTCCTTATGTATCTACTTATAATTCACTTAGCCCACAAATCTCTCAAATCATTAACAAACATTGGCACATTATAGAACAGAGCTACCCTCATATTTCCACTCTGAGGAATAGACCGTTGATGTCTTACAAGAGAGCTAGGAATATTAGAGATATAGTGGTTAAGACCGATGTAAAGATAAACAGCTCTGTACTTACCTTTTTAGGTCCTCGTACCGTGGGCAGTTTCCCGTGTGGTAGTTGCGTCAACTGCAGATATGTTCAGAGGGGACAGGTGTTCGTACATCCGGGCACTGGAAAGACATACAGAATCAACAAATTCATTAATTGCAATACCGAATACATTATCTACGTCCTATGGTGCCCTTGTAATCTGATATATGTGGGGGAAACCACTTACGATGCCAAAACTAGAATAACACAACACAGATACACCATACGCAAAGGAAAACTTGATCTCCCAGTCTCTAAACATTTTGCAGAGGCACGACATAGAGAGAGCGATTTAAAATTGATGTACATTGATCACATCCCCCAACCATTGAGGGGGGGTGATCGCATATCTATGTTAAAACGTAGAGAATTGGAATGGATATTCCGGCTTAATTCTTTAAAACCCCATGGATTGAATGTGGAGTTCAAAATCCTACCTAAATATTGTTACATTAAATAAATTATGCAATATATGATCATGCCTGAAATGCTACTTGAACTATGCAGTTCTGTCCAATAGCGCGGTTGCCGACACATCTTAGTATGATGAATACATTTTAACAGAGAATGATAATATTGATTTGGACATATTTGTTATGAGTTATAATGATACTAATATAAAATTCTCATTATTTCAGATTAAACTATTGGAAAGCCTATCACTCGGAGCAGAATAAGTGACAACTCAGAAATAGTGAAATGGCAGCATCAACATCTATTAACACCCCGAGATATTATGGATCCTGGCTAGTACTTACGAGACATCTATGGTCTGAACAATCACCTATACCGTTGAGCCCCCACAGACGTCCGCAGACATCCCACGAATGGGTCATCAGAGACGGTGGATACTGTCTAAGTGGGCTCTGTCCACCGTACAATACGGGAGAACGGATGAATGTGTTAATAGGTCGGTCTCACGGTACATTACAAGCTACTTTACATTCTAATCATGTTTACCCCTGACGTCACGGGTTACTCTAGCAACAGGACGCTACATCTCCGGTGGTGCAACCTAAGATGGCCGTGCGTTCCACCTACGGCGTGCGGTTCAAGTATCCATTTCCTGGTTGATGCTGCTGATCACGACGTATGAGTGAATCACAACTGCTCCGATATGTTTTTCATTTTGTATATTTGTATATAATTTTGTTGACCATTATGAATTCTGATATAAGATAGATTCACTTTGTCACTTTGGAACTTGTTGTTCCCTTATTATTTATATATATATATTCACGTTAGCTAATTTGAATATCACGTGTGTGGAATGAACACGTCATTAATTGCTTTGCACAGGATATATAAATCACATGTTTTCTTGGAAATGTATTCACTGGCTTGAGAAAGACGTCATTGAGACGTCGAAACGTCGCTTTCTATTTTCCCGTGTGTTTTGTATGGAATAATCACCAATACAGATTTATTTTTTCACTAAAGTCCTGTGTGCTGCGGTTACTTTTTGAATATTTATATAGACACCCGTGGATCGGGGTGTGAGCTACGGCACCGGGCCAGGAATCTTCACTGAGTGCTGCGGTATTTGTGTTTTGATAGATAGATAGATAGATAGATAGATAGATAGATAGATAGATAGATAGATAGATAATCTCCAGCCTGGCACTAATAATAATAATAATAATAATAATAATAATAATAATAATAATAATATTTATTTGTATAGCGCCAACAGATTCCGCAGCGCTTATTTAAATATATAAATACATTACAGGTTATACATTAAATTATACAATGAATAAATTACAATAACAAATTAGTGACCTGCTCTCAAGAGCTTACAGGCTAGGATGACTGGGAGTAACACGAGAGGCAACAAGTGCTTTATTTGTCAATGTTCCAGTCATTGTACATGGAGTCTCTAAGTGCCTATAGGCGGCTGGGCAAGCCAGTCACATTCCATTTTCTTAGCTCAGATAACAAGGACAGTGTACCTAGCACCAAAGAAGTTATAGAGAGGGGATAGCAAAGGGAGACGAGATTACGAAATGTTATAAGCACTCCTGAAGAGATGGGTCTTCAGGGCGCGCTTGAAACTGGGGATGTTGGAAATAAGTCTGAGGTCTTTGGATAAAGAGTTCCAGAGAACTGGTGCAGCACGAGAGAAGTCTTGAAGGCGGGAATGAGAAGTTCTGATTAAAGAAGAGGTTAGTGTAAGATCATTAGCAGAACGCAGAGCACGGGAAGGATGATAGGTGGAGATGAGGGAGGAGATGTATGGAGGGGCAGAGTTGTGGAGAGCTTTATGGGTGAGGGTGAGGAGTTTGAACTGTGTTCTATATTTAATGGGTAACCAGTGCAGTGACTGGCACAGAAGGGAGACGTCGGTATAGCGGCTGGAGAGGAAGATTAGCCTGGCTGCTGCGTTCAGGATAGACTGGAGAGGGGAGAGCTTAGAGAAAGGAAGACCGATTAGTAGGGAGTTACATTAAGACAGTAAGAGTCTGAGCGGTGTCAGTGGTGAGAAATGGACGGATTCTGGAGATGTTTTTGAGATGAAGATGACAGGAGCGTGTAAGAGCTTGGATATAGGGAGTGAAGGATAGGTCAGAGTCTAGCATAACCCCCAGACATCGAGCTTGATGCACAGGAGTTATGCTAGTACCACAGACTGAGAGGGAGATGTCGGGTTTAGGTTTGTTAGAGGGAGGAAATACAAGAAGTTCAGTTTTAGGGTACAAACCCACACACCGTATACACAGCAGATACGCAACAAATACGCAGCAAATTTGTTGGTACAGATTTGATGCTGTGTTCAGTTATTTATATCTAATCTGCTGCGTATTTGCTGCGTATTTGCTGCGTGTTTGCTGCGTATCGCAGCAGTAAATACGCTGCTTATACGGTGTGTGGGTTTATACCCTTAGAGAGATTAAGTTTGAGGAACAGAGATGTCATAGTGTTAGAGAGAGCAGATAGGCAGTCACTTGTATTTTGGAGGAAGGCAGGGGAGATGTCGCGGGAGGAGGTATATAACTGGGTGTCATCAGCATAGAGATGGTATTGCAGGCCAAACCTGCTGATTGTCTGTCCGATGGGGGCTGTATAGAGGGAGAAGAGGAGGGGAGCTAGGGCTGACCCCTGGGGAACCCCAACAGTAAGAGGTAAGGGAGAAGAAGCAGAGCCAGAGAAGGTCACACCGAAGGAGCAGTCAGAGAGGTAGGAAGAGAACCAGGAGAGAACAGAGTCCTTAAGACCAAGAGAGCTGAGCATGGAGAGGAGAAGCTGGTGTTCCACAGTGTCAAACGCTGCTGAGAGATCCAGGAGAATCAGCAAGGAGTAGTTTCCTTGTGACTTGGCCTTCTATGAATAAACAGTTTTTTAGTCCTACAGGAGCTGCAGTCGGAAGGCAGCTTTCTATATAGACAGTGTGGGACTACAACTCCCAGTGTGGTCTGTCTGTGCCTTTGATTGGAGGGACAGCAGACAGACCACATTGGGAGTTGTAGTCCTATAATGTCACAGCTCCTGTAGAAATAAAAACCACACACACACACACACACACACACACACACATCTTATCAGTGACTGTGCACTTACAGGAGGATGAGGGAGCTGTCACTATCTCTCCGAGGTCCCGGCAGGAGAGAGCTAGAGGTCAGAGGTCATCCAACCTCACAGGATGCATGCAGGCAGCTGACAGGCCGGACCCTCTCTCTCTCTCTCTCGTACTTTGTGATGCCGCCCCCTGCAGGTGAGTTTTATCCCTGCAGTTCTACAAAGATCGTTCTCCCCTGGTTAGCTAGTGTTTGTCCTGCAGAGCTAACCAGGGGACATCACACAGGCAGTCCCCGCAGTACGCACTGCCGGGCCCCGTAGCAGCAGCTACTGCTGCTATGACGGTAGTTCCGCCACTGGTTCTACCAGTTTTAACTGATAGCTTTGTCATTTATGTACTTATTTACAGCTATCACATTACTGATTCTATTTGTGATGGCAAAAGCAGATTTTAAGATTTTTTCATTACATTATAACATTTGTGTGTTTTTACTACTATAAGCTTTTATCATTTATGTTTTACTACTGACAATTGATTCATATATACTGTTGTAACATAGGACTTGCTCTGGGAGTGAGGCTTGCCTCTGAGGCCCACCAAATCATTGCCTTTTTAAACCCCATTTGTATCATTGTATGTATGCCATCTTAAACACTTGAGGAAGAGGTCCCAGTTCCCTTAAATGCATTGTGTTTCCATAAGACGTAGAATAAATAGCTTTTATCATCACTGAATCTTCTTGCTTAGAGTACTACTTCTGACACTGCAGCGCTGCTGAGAACGCTGCATTGGATCTTATGGACACTTGTTAGCTCCACAGCACCAAATTCTACTTTACAACGCAATTGTACTATGAAAGGGGATGCAGGAACAACTAGGGGGCAAACAAAAAGAAATAAATATATGTATAGTATTTGTGTAAAATTACTTGTGTATATTTAATTGTTTTCGGTGGTATAAGGTTATGCACAATGCAATTGGGCCAGGAAGTTTACATTTAGTCAATAGGTTAATTGCATATAGTAGTGCAGGGCCCCTTTAACCAGAGGGCAAAAGGTGCATCTGCATTGGGCCCACTGGTTCAAAGGGCCCCCCAGAGTAGGGCCGGCCTTTGCTATGTGTGATCAGTGCGGTCGCAAAGGGATCCGGCCGACAGCCTGTTGGGGGGGCACCATCAAGATGGGTAAGTAATTAATCTACTTACCCATCTATGGCGCCCCCTGGAGAGAGAAGAGGAGACGTGTGGTCCCAGGTGAGTAAAAATGTTTGTTTTTTTATGTTATATGCTATATGAGAGGGGGAGCACACAAGGGGTCTATATACTGCTGGGGGAGCACACAGATTGTCTGAACGTGGCTATAGCAAGTGGATGCTGGAGCACGCAGACAGGAAGGTAGCTATGGGTACACATGACACATTGTTGTTGCCAGAACCCAATAGTTCTACAAATATCTCTGTGCCCAATGTAACCAATAGAGATGAGCAAAGTTTTATGAAAGTTTGGTCCGACCGGACTTTCGGATTCGACCGAATTTCGGATTTCTTCGGATTTCATAGTTTAAAAGGGTCATTACAGACCATTACAGGGTCTATGCATGAAATTCACCATTACAGGGTCCATGCAGGAAATTCACCATTAAAGGGTCTATGCAGGAAAAAGGTCACACATGCAGTGAAGGAGCAGTAGTAGTCATTGGAGGCCAGGTGACGTCCAGTAATAGTTATTTGAGACCAGTGCAGGAGCAGCAGTAGTAAACATGAAGGCCAGACAGGAGCAGCAGTAGCCATCATGGAGGCCACGCAGGAGAAGCATTAGCCAACATGGAGGCCAGGCACGAGCAACAGTAGTCAACATGGAGGCCAGGCAGGATCAGCAGTAGCCAACATGGAGGCCAGGCAGGAGCAACAGTAGTCAACATGGAGGTCAGGCAGGATCAGCAGTAGCCAATATGGAGGCCAGGCAGGAGCAGCAGTAGCCAACATGGAGGCCAGGAAGGAGCAACAATAGTCAACATGGAGGGCAGGCAGGATCAGCAGTAGCCAACATGGAGGCTAGGCAGGAGCAGCAGGAGCCAAAATGGAGGACAGGCAGGAGCAACAGTAGCCAACATGAAAGCCAGGCAGGAGCAGCAGTAGCCAACATGGAGGCCAGGAAGTAGCAACAGTAGTCAACATGGAAGGCAGGCAGGATCAGCAGTAGCCAACATTGAGGCCAGGAAGGAGCAGCAGTAGCCAACATGGAGGCCAGGCAGGAGCAACAGTAGTCAACTTCGAGGGCAGGCAGGATCAGCAGTAGCCAAAATGGAGGCCAGGCAAGAGCAGCAGTAGCCAAAATGGAGGATAGGCAGGAGCAACAGTAGTCAACATGGAGGGCAGGCAGGATCAGCAGTAGCCAAAATGGAGGCCAGGCAGGATCAGCAGTAGCCAACATGGAGGACAGGCAGGAGCAGCAGTAGCCATCATGGAAGACAGGCAGGAGCAACAGTAGTCAACATGGAAGGCAGGTAGGATCAGCAGTAGCCAACATGGAGGCCAGGCAGGAGCAGCAGTAGCCAACATGGAGGCCAAGCAGGAGCAGCAGGAGCCAACATGGAGGCCAAGCAGGAGCAGCAGTAGCCAACATGGATGCCAGTTAAGTCCCAGCAGTAGTCAACATGGAGGCCAGTTAAGGTCCAGTCCAGCAGCAGTCAACATGGAGGCAAGGGCAGGCACACCAGTAGTCAACCTAGATACCAGTTAAAGCCCAGCAGTAGCCAACAAGGAGGCAAGGGCAGGCACAGCAGTAGTCAACCTAGATGCCAGTTAAGGCCCAGCAGTAGCCAACATGGAGGCAAGGGCAGGCACAGCAGTATCCAACATGGAGGCCAGTACAGGAGCAGCAGTAGCCAACAAGGAGGCAAGGGCAGGCACACCAGTAGTCAATCTAGATGCCAGTTAAGGCCCAGCAGTAACCAACATGGAGACAAGGGCAGGCACAGCAATAGCCAACATGGAGGCCAGCACAGGAGCAGCAGTAGCCAACAAGGAGGCAAGGGCAGGCACACCAGTAGTCAATTTAGATGCCAGTTAAGGCCCAGCAGTAGCCAACATGGAGGCAAGGGCAGGCACACCAGTAGTCAAACTAGATGCCAGTTAAGGCTCAGCAGTAGCCAACAAGGAGGCAAGGGCAGGCACACCAGTAGTCAACCTAGATGTCGTTTAAGGCTTAGCAGTAGCCAATATGGAGGCAAGGTCAGGCACAGCAGTAGTCAATATGGAGGCAAGGGCAGGCACAGCAGTAATCAACATGGATGCCAGTTAAGGCCCAGCAGTAGCCAACATTGAGGCCAGGAAGGAGCAGCAGTAGCCAACATGGAGGCCAGGCAGGAGCAACAGTAGTCAACTTCGAGGGCAGGCAGGATCAGCAGTAGCCAAAATGGAGGCCAGGCAAGAGCAGCAGTAGCCAAAATGGAGGATAGGCAGGAGCAACAGTAGTCAACATGGAGGGCAGGCAGGATCAGCAGTAGCCAAAATGGAGGCCAGGCAGGATCAGAAGTAGCCAACATGGAGGACAGGCAGGAGCAGCAGTAGCCATCATGGAAGACAGGCAGGAGCAACAGTAGTCAACATGGAAGGCAGGTAGGATCAGCAGTAGCCAACATGGAGGCCAGGCAGGAGCAGCAGTAGCCAACATGGAGGCCAAGCAGGAGCAGCAGGAGCCAACATGGAGGCCAAGCAGGAGCAGCAGTAGCCAACATGGATGCCAGTTAAGTCCCAGCAGTAGTCAACATGGAGGCCAGTTAAGGTCCAGTCCAGCAGCAGTCAACATGGAGGCAAGGGCAGGCACACCAGTAGTCAACCTAGATACCAGTTAAAGCCCAGCAGTAGCCAACAAGGAGGCAAGGGCAGGCACAGCAGTAGTCAACCTAGATGCCAGTTAAGGCCCAGCAGTAGCCAACATGGAGGCAAGGGCAGGCACAGCAGTATCCAACATGGAGGCCAGTACAGGAGCAGCAGTAGCCAACAAGGAGGCAAGGGCAGGCACACCAGTAGTCAATCTAGATGCCAGTTAAGGCCCAGCAGTAACCAACATGGAGACAAGGGCAGGCACAGCAATAGCCAACATGGAGGCCAGCACAGGAGCAGCAGTAGCCAACAAGGAGGCAAGGGCAGGCACACCAGTAGTCAATTTAGATGCCAGTTAAGGCCCAGCAGTAGCCAACATGGAGGCAAGGGCAGGCACACCAGTAGTCAAACTAGATGCCAGTTAAGGCTCAGCAGTA
Organism: Dendropsophus ebraccatus; assembly: GCF_027789765.1. NCBI lineage: Eukaryota > Metazoa > Chordata > Amphibia > Anura > Hylidae > Dendropsophus > Dendropsophus ebraccatus. The sequence continues at coordinate 36,167,822 of NC_091461.1, forward strand.
GCCAACAAGGAGGCAAGGGCAGGCACACCAGTAGTCAACCTAGATGTCGTTTAAGGCTTAGCAGTAGCCAATATGGAGGCAAGGTCAGGCACAGCAGTAGTCAATATGGAGGCAAGGGCAGGCACAGCAGTAATCAACATGGATGCCAGTTAAGGCCCAGCAGTAGTCAACATGGATGCCAGTTAAGGTGCAACAGTATTCAACATGGATGCCAGTTAAGGCCCAGCAGTAGTCAACGTGGATGCCAGTTAAGACCCAGCAGTAGCCAAGATGGAGGCCAGGGCAGAAGTAGCAGTTGCAATGGGAAGACATGAGCAGCAGAAGCAGAATAATGAGGTCCATGGACAGGCGAGAGGTAACAGGGTAGCAGGATTGGTGGAATGACCAGTAAGGTCTAGTTCACATATAGGCCATATTAGATGCAGAAAAGGTCCTACATCTTGGTGACAACAGGACCAAATCCTACTCTGTGGTATCAGGAGCAGGTGTCACAAAGTCCTTATCTATCTATGTGGCGTTCATTTTGATGAAATTCAGACGTTCCACACTATCACAAGACAATCTGGTTCTCCTGGGACTGACTATATGACCTGCAGCGCTGAAAACTCGCTCGGATGACACACTGTTGGCCGGACAGGAGAATATGTCCAAAGCAAATTCAGCGAGTTGTGGCTAGACATCTACTTTTCCCACCCAGTAGTCCAGGGGTTCCGTCACGTTAGGTGGCAACGTAGAGTCCAAAAACACCTGGACTTGCTGTTTGAGGTGTGCCACCATGTCCTGCTGCTGTGCGGATGCTCCTGTTACTCCGGCCTGTGGCTGCATGAAAGCGTGCATCATGGACATCAGGCTCAGACTGGTGCCTCTACTCATGCCACCCAAGCTGCTAGAGGAGGATGTGGAGGAGGCAGCGCTGATGGTGTGGCCCTGGTCAGAATGGCGTGAATGAGAGCGCCGTGTTCCAAAGGCTGCCACTAACTGTGCACCCAGCTCCTCTCTATAATAATTATTTCCTCCCGTTGGGAAGGGTGAATAAATTCACACAGCTTGTTGCGATACCGTGGGTCCAGTAGTGTGGCCAGACAGAGCTCGTCCCGTTGACGAATCCTTTGCAAGTGTGGGTCAGCCCTAAAGCATATCAACATGCGCTTAGCCATTTCCACCAGGGAGTGGGAAGGAGTCCCCGCCTCCGTCTCCACAGCATACTGCCAATGGGTACTGCCTCCATCCTCCTGATCCTCCTCATAGCCCTGCAAATCCTCCTCTGGCCCCCCTCTGGTCTGGCAGGAAGGCTCATCTCCTTCTCCACCCGTCTCCCCTAAGAGATCCTGTGCGTTCAGGTCCTCCTCCTCCTCAACTTCCTCTCCCTCCTCTTCCGCCAAGCCTTCCTCCAACGACCCAGGCTGCGACAGTGGCAAGACCTCTTCCCCCCAGACTTGTGCTGTTTGGAGGCAACCTTCTCCGCCATAGGTGCCGGCTGGGTGTTTTGGGAAGCTTGTTTGGGTCTGCTCCTGTGACATGGGGGTTGCAGGGCTGTTCCATGGCCTCCCTTCCCTGCCTGTGCCCGCCTAGTGGGGGTGGTGGTCACTGACCGACACAGTGTGGACTTAGTGTAGGGACCCATGTGTATCAGAGACCTGCACGTTGGTATATGGGGCAGTGTGGCTTGATCAATTCACATACAAACTTCTGAAGTTTGTTTAAATGCAGCCGAGAGGCATTAGTGTCAGCCATAGGTGTGAGGTGCAGCGCTCTTTTCTCTCCTGGATTGTATTTGTTTCTTTCTTTTCTAAGCATTTTTGCACTCCTCCTGATAAGACCCACATGACCGCAATCAGCAGGAGACACCTGAGTGCACATGTTTTTATCCCTCCTGTCTTCCCCATTCTATCTGCAGTAGCTATGGTGAGTGCAATACCTTATCCAGACTTGTTTGGGGGCAATCTTATCCGCCGGTGGTGCCGGCTGGGTGTTTTGGGGGGGGCTTGTTTGGGTCTGGTCCTGTGACATGGGGGTTGCAGGGCCGTTGCACAGCGTTTTTTAAAGATATAATGCTATACACCTGTATTTTTGTCTCTCAGGATAAGACGGATGTGATAGACACACTATCAATCAGAAGGGTCCAAGTATAGAAATTGTCTATATATATATAGCACTTTTTTTAAGATATAATACTATACACCTGCACCAGGTATTTTTGTCTTTCAGGATAAGACAGATGGGATATACACACTATCAGAAGTATAGGACTTGAATATCTGTACAGCACGTTTTGGTTCCGTGCACCCTTTGCTGTCCTATGTCCTATCTTTCGCCCTCTCTATATTTCTCTCTCAATCACTAGTTTCTCCTTTCCGCTTTCCTAATCTTTCCTTTCCTTTCCCACAATATCTTCTCAGTAGTCTGTAGTATACAATAGAAGCAGCAGCAGCACCAGCAGCTTGCTTCCTCTCTTTCTCTCTCTCTACACACTGCATGGTGTGGTCATGTGACCGCTCCTCTTAAAGCAATACCGACGTCACACAGGGGGTGGGCTAGTGCAAGATCCCTGCTGATTGGATGTGTTCCCGGCATTATGGGAAAGCGCTTTTCCCGCCCCGAACACTTCCTGCTTTCTAGAATGGCGGCTGCCATTTTAAAAAGCAAGAAAAAAAAATTAATCAGAGCAGATTTCCAAAAATCCGAATCCGATCGGACTCGGATTTTTTGGAAAAATCCGAACCGGATCCCATACCGGCCGAACCGGTTCGCTCATCTCTAGTAACCAAAAGCACTGATATCCAAGAGTGTAAAAAAATTGCATTAATTATGGATTTTAAGGCTATTAGATGAATTTTTTTATAACAATTTGTGCGTTTTTGGTCAAGATACGGAGTTACATAACATTATAAAATCAGGGGTAGCTGTCATCCCCAGGAGAGGGGTTACACTTGGACAATGTCTATCGCCCATTCTCTTCTTCAGTAGAACACAACAAAAAACTTCTTGGTTGCATGCCCACGGGCAGTTATAAATGTGGGCATATTGGGGGAGATTTATCAAACATGGTGTAAAGTGAAACTGGGTCAGTTGCCCCTAGCAACCAATCAGATTCCACCTTTCATTTTCCAAAGAGTCTGTGAGAAATAAAAGGTGGAATCTGATTGGCTGCTAGGGGCAACTGAGCCAGTTTCACTTTACGCCATGTTTGATAAATCTCCCCCAATATTTGTAAAACGTACAAAACATTTGTCAGATGGCAATTCGGTTATCTCACTAACAATCAATATTAGCTACCCTATAAAGAGTTTTATAAACTGTAAAACATAATTCGTAGTTTGTCTTATTACTTGTACAAGCTGTAAGGTCCACTACGTGGGCTGTACCAGTTTTAAAAATTCCTATACGCAGACACATGTCCGATGCAGCGTAAATACCAGTGCATTTAATGTGTCAGCAGTCTCAAAACATTTTTCATTAGTACATTCTACAAATCTAAGCAGTTTCTCTTGCACAGGTATCGAACATATTGCCCAACACTCACACGGTGGCCACAGACGTCACATGCTCGCGAGGCTTATTGGATATTTACTTTGGGCACCAGATATCCTGATTGTCTCAATCATCGTCATGAAAAAATGTACCAGTATTGAATAATTGTGATACCTTGCCTTCTTTTGCTACATGTATTTGTCCCACACATTTGCATTTTTACATGTAATACTCTATGTGCATAGTCTGTTTTTTCTGTAGTTTTTTTTTTTACACATACATGCATATATATATATATATATATATATATATATATATATATATATATATATTACAGATATACTTGTTCACACCTATGCTATGACTAAGGTCTGAAAAGACCAAAACATGTCAGCGGTTGTCAGGATTTTATTGTTTGTTGTTTTTTTGTTTTTTTTTTGCTATGCTACAATAAAGGAATTGGAATTGGATGACTGCGTGCTGGAATTATCCTTGCTGCTTGTTCCTTGGTGATTTCTCACACCTCAGTGCACCAGCAGGAGGGGATATACCTGAAGGTGTGGTCAGCTGTTCATCCTTCCTCCTTGGGAGGAATTTAACCCTTTTCTTATGGTGTGGTTCATCATTTTTTTTTTTAGTTTTTATTATTTTGTTATGATATGATATGTTTATTTTTGTATGTATTTATTGTGATATTTAGAAATACAGGGAAATCAACTAAACCAGTTGTCCCTTTAGCTTCTTTTCTGTAGGGTGGGTACTGGCATAGTGCTGTCTTATTGTGATGGCTTCACACTGAGAAGCAGTATCTCAGAAGTGGCAGTGTTTTCCCACTGGTTCTGATGGAAGAGGCAGAGGAAGATGTTCTTGACCTCCTGCTTCCAAATGAGGCTGCTAACCCCTGACCTGCAGAGATGGGGCTGCATGATGGTAACTGCAGCTGTTGGTGGTTATGGACAAGAAGTGGCGTGGTGGTTTCTTCCAAGCAGTCGGGTGGTGGCATTCCATTTGCTGCTGCATAGAAGTTTTAGCTGGGTATGAACCCAAAACAAATGATCACAGATGAGACGGACAAAGTGCCACACACTTGGTCACAGTGGGTGGGTCTTTGTAGCAGGTGCATTTCTTGACTGCTGTTAAGTGCCACCATTGCCATGGGGAATAAGCCGAGTGCCTGGGCCTTCCTGAATACCAATTTGCCAACTAGCTAATGGTGTACCTGTTGGTGTACCTTTTTTTCCTCTGTAACTACGAGTTGTACTTGAAAGCCATAACATGAATGCGTTACATGACATTTACCCTGACCAGCAGACACCCACTTCTGATCACTGACACCTGTTAGGTCTCCGTTTACCATCTTGCAACATGATTGTTATGGTAGGTGCCAATCGTTTCTTCTGATCCTGCTTGCTTCCCTTAGAGACCCTACCAACAGAGTCTGGCTCAGCCAGGCTCTGTTAGTACAGCACCAAATTGATTTGTGCAATGGTATGGAATTGCCTCTAATGATTGCTTATAAAAGGTGTACAATTTTTTTTATTAAAAAAACATGAAATAACCCTCACATGATATCACCCCCCTTTTCCTATTTTCCAAAAAATTTAAACATTAAAAAAAAAACATATTTGGTTTTTCCGCATACAAAATTGTCTGAAATATTAAAATACAATGTCATTGATCCCGCATGATGAATGTCATAAAAGTGATGCAAGAATAGCGTTTTTTTTTGTCACATTCTATCTAAGATAAATTTTAAAAAGTCCCATTTATACTAACATGGTAAATATATAGCGTACACCAGGGATGAGGTGCAAATCCGCCCCTTCTCCCTGGTGTACCCCTGCCATACCCCCCCCCACTTGGCTGATAGGTGGGGTTTGGCAAGGTGGGGAGGATGTGGCTTCTTTCCGTGCCTGATTTACTAAGACTTACGCCTGCTCACAGGCGTAAATCAAAGCAGAAATCTACCCCTGCTCAGGACCAGGGGTAGATTTCTCCCCTATCATATGGCAGGTGCAGGTCAGGCCAAATTCACTAAGAGGCATGAATCTGGCTGGGAAATTGACATTCTTCATTGATGTCCCCCAAAAGGTTCAGATCATTGTGCAAAAAATGATTCCCCACTTAGCTTTGTAATAAAGCGGTAATATTTTATTTTTCCATGCCGGTTTTAATGCATGACAATATCTTGCTGGCCTTAGGGCCAGCTGATTGACAATGTTTGCCGTTATGTAGTCTATCTAAGCATCTGGGTATATAAGTGCACCCAGATCCTTCTCTACCAGTGACTCTCCCAGTGTAACTCCCCCTAGGACATATGATTCATGTGGGTTATTAGTACCCTGGTGCATAACTTCACATTTGTCCACGTTGAACCTCATTTGCCAAGTGGGTGTCGTTACAAAGTGCAGTTGGTATCACAATAAAAGTGGCTTTATATGGCTCTGCAGATATGAAAATGCAAAAATGAATATTTGCCTGAGGCAGGTTCTAATATCAGATAACCAAGTGGACAGCACAGAGGCATTCAGCAAGCCTCCAGCTTTTATAGAAATCAATTGGCACCCCTGCAGTCACAGTGCAAGGGTCCAGATTGGTCAATAAGAAGCACTATTTCTGTCACTATGCACTCCTCCACTGCTCTCTCTGCCAGCCTTTGTCCTGCTTTAGTCCTCCAGTGTCTGCATAGCTCCTTGCATTTGTTTTTATCTGTTTTCCACTGCAATGCCACCTCTATCAACTAGGCTGTTTACAGCCGCTTACTATAAATTTTAGTGGCAAGTCTGTCTCCCCCTGCTGCTGCCTTTTGACAATCATTCTACCTGCACCTATTTAAAGTCTCTTCTCCGCTCCTTCTTCCCTGAGCATTGTTGCATTTTTGCGTTTCTAGAGAAGGTGCCTTTCTACGATTCTGCTGATTCTCCATGTATCCTAATCTGTGCCCTTTTCCCAGTTTATGCTCTCTGCTTGACCCCTGTCTGTACTATTTTCCTCTTCCTTTTCAAACTCAGATTGCATGATCTGTCTTGAAGCCACCTGCCTTAATCCTTTGCCTGTCTTACCATGATTCTCATCTCATCCCTGTCATCATACTGACTCTTTTGTTGATGACCCAGCCTGCTGATCATGTTTACATGGCCTGTTACCCGGTGCCTTGCACCGTCTTATCCTTGATGACTAACTGCTGCTCACACTGGGACCCTACTGGGAACAACCCGGTGTCCTCTAGCCACAGAAGTCTAGCTTCTGCATCCTGGAGCAGGATAAAGTTTGAAGACGTAGTGGGAACTCAAAATTTGCTCCCTGGTGTGGCCAAAAGCCAAACCAGTTGAGTTGATCCCTACTCGCTGTCTGTCACACGTTAAAACAATAAAATACAATGACTGTTATAGGTTTAGGGAGTTAACAATTAACATCAGTGTGATCATTGAGGTCAGCAACTCAACCAATACTCATAAGGAGTAATAATTGTCACTCTAAATCAAATCCTGGCAAAATTTGTACAAATTTTTAATGGCCTGCACCCGGCTTACCAAGTGAGTTGGAAAGGGGCATGGCATTGCACAAGGGGAGGCGTGACTTATAATAACATACACATTTAGGCCATGTTCACATGGCGTATGAGACCGGCCATCCTGTGACCCAGCCGGGTCACAGAACAAAGGGTGTCAGAGAATATTATCCTGGCCGATACTGCTGTGCTGGTCAGATGATCTTCATTTCTGTTGAATTGGGATGCGGGAACACCCATGTGTGCCCGCATCCCAATTCACTGCTGCACACAAGGGAGTGATTGGCCAGAGCCGCATGTTAGATTGTGTGAACCGACTTGTCTGTGAGCCCACTATTCAATGACAGTTTTTTGTGTGGCTGGATGGAATCCTGACCAAACCATTTCCTAAGTGTATACGCTCCGGCCGGGATTCCATGTTTTGTATAAATCATATTGCAAATTGCAGATTGCAACAACGGTCGTGATTTATACAAAATGTTGTGTGAACATGGCCCTAAATTACATGGACACGAGGGGCAATCTGAAATTAGAGTAGCGTATTAAATGCCACTCAGTATGATTTTTTTAAAGTCTTTTTTTGGGTTAAGAGAAAAATGTCTTTATACTGTTAAAACATTACTTGTTTGGGATCTTATTTTGTGTTATAAGTGTAAGAAATGCATTTTTAATGTCTTTGTTCCGGAGACTGTATAATAGAGGATTTACTATTGGAATAAGGAATGTGTTTAAGAGGCAGAATCTTTTAGTGTTATCTACAGATGAATTACTGGACAGAGGCACAAAATAAATGCAGGTGAGGGTCAGATAGAGCATAGATACAACAGTGAGGTGGGATGAGCAGGTAGAGAATGCCTTTAGTCTTCCTTTGGCTGATTTGATCTTGAGAATAACAAAAAAGATTGAGATATAAGAAAATACAGTAAATAATAAGCATGGTAATATCAAACATACACTGTAAATAATTGTAACAATTCCTAGTTTACTGGTGTCTCCACAGGTGAGTTTCAATAATGGGACAGAATCACATAGAAAGTGATCAATCTTATGCAACTTGCAAAAATTCAACTTGGTCATCAATTGGATAAAAGGAACCGGATCTATTATACTGATCATCCAGGCGACAGCAGGTAAAGATATACAATTTTTTTTGTTTAAAATGGCATAATAGCGGAGTGGATTACAGATTGCCACATAGCGATCATAAGACATGACAGTCAACAGAAGATATTCCAAGCTTTGGAAAGAAATATAAAGATAAAGCTGTGCCATGCATTCATGGAAGGATATAGATCTCATATTCAGGAATGTCAGCAAGCATTTTGGATAGATGAGGGTGGTCAGGCAAATATCCAAAAAGGACAAGTTACAAAGGAATAAATACATAGGAGTATGAAGTTGAGAATGTAGACAAACCAAGACAATGAGAGACATGTTCTCTAAAACACAGAAGGAATAAGCAATCAGAAAGAGAAAGAAAAGTAAAACCTGGTAATCCGGGTATTCAGAAAAGCCAAGCAGGATAAATCCTTCTACTGTCATGTTCTCATATGTCATTGTGTTCCAATCTACATTACATAGGTAATTCTGAGAGACTTGATTGTAAGAAGAGTCTTGTCTGTAGTAAAGATGAACACCACAGACATGGGATCTGTATGGAACCCATGCACTGGATGCACTGCCCTGTAGGACACAGAATTCCTGACATTAAAGAAATCAGAATGAGGGGCATATATCTAAGCTTCATGCAAATTTTATACCATACAAAATTCACAGTTTCTTGCGCAGATATGGCATGGTTTGGACAAAAATTGGTAACTCATCATGCTACGGGATGCTCTTCTTCAGCAAGAAAACAGAAGCTGGTCAGGGGAAGATGCACAGGGTTAAATAAAGGGCAATCCTAAAAGAAAGCCTGTTAGACGGAGAGGACAACCAGAGTGATAATGGCATGGTGTACATTAAAGGATATTCAAGTGATACATGACTCAAAGTCCAGACAATTAATTACTACTTGGCGTTTGTCTATCACATAAAATACAATTAAGTTTTTCAAGGTGTAGGGTAGCAGAGCTTTATCATGATAGGAACACAATACATTAGTGGGAACTTTAGCGGAGACAGTGGCACAGTTCCTTTAAGTGGACAGTGGCACAGTGACATGGTACATTAGTGGGGACAGTGACACAGTACATTAGAGGGAACAGTGGCACTGTTCCTTTAAGGGGGCAGTGGCATGGTAAATTAGTGGGGACAGTGGCACGGTAAATTAGAGGGGACAGTAGCACCGTTCCTTTAAGGGGAAAGTGGCACCGTAAATTAGTGGGGACAGTGGAACGGTACATAAGTGGGTACAGTGGCACAGTACATTAGAGGGGACAGTGGAACAGTACATTAGAGGGGACAGTGGCAGGATACATTAGTGGGGACAGTGGCATGGTACATTAGAGGGGAAAGTGGCATGGTACATTAGAGAGGACAGTGGTACAGTACATTAGAGGGGACAGTGGAACAGTACATTAGAGGGGACAGTGGCACGATACATTAGTGGGGACAGTGGCATGGTACATTAGAGGGGACAGTGGCACGATACATTAGAGTGGAAAGTGGCATGGTACATTAGAGGGGACAGTGGTACAGTACATTAGAGGAGGAAGTGGAACAGTTTAATAATGAGACAGTAGTATTGTACATTAGAGAACAGTGGTATAGATAATTTGGGCCTTGTTTGGCAGTAGATTAGGGAACAGTGGCACCTTTCATTAGAACAGAGTAGCACATTAGATGTCAGTGGCATCATTAAAGTATCTAAAGGGTACAGTTGCAATGAAAATATGTGAGAGGGCACAGTGGCACAACTACATTTTTAAGTATGCCATCCTCAAATGTACAGTCCTCCATGCCACCTTCATTTTCTTGCCTGCCATGTAAGAAACCCAACCAATGGCTTCAGGGCTTGTGTGCCATCTACTGCTGAGGCCAGTGATCGCCTACCCTACAAGGTATACAGGCACAATATCTCTGCAGGAACATGAACAAAAGTGGCGTCATAGACCAAATGAAAAAAAAAAAGCAAAAATGAGCAACTGATTAGAAAAGAAGAAAAGACATCACCAGTGAATTATTGGATGTGACGGTTTATTCTTCCCCTGATAATGTCTGATTTAGGAGTGCACGTTTAAAATGGAGCTCAAAGTTGATAGTGGTTGTCTGATAAACTGCAGTTAAACTGGTATAGTGTTTTTTACAGAAAAAAACTGCACAGCCATCATCTATTATTATGCTCACAGCAGAAGTCAATTTAAAGAATGAGCTCAGCACCAGCACTCATTGCATTTAAATTATGAACTATACTAGAGAACCATGACCATATTTTTTGTAAGCAAATACATCACAATGAAATTCAAAATACAGTTCAATTCCGAATTTACAACAAGGAAGTAACTTTCTTGGAAGCAGTCAGCTTACCTGAATTCCCTAGGTCAACAAAAGCAGTAAGTCAATGTATGCGTACTGCCGGATAATTTGTAAAAGTAACATACAAGAAGCATCCATTCTCTGTTTTATGTATCCTTTATATGGCCCATTGGGAATAAAAGTAAGATTTACAACTCATTTTATCCTGTAGTTTTTCCCATGGGTTCTTTATTCCTATGAGAACTAACACAACACTTTGATAATTATCCCAGGCAGATGGAGACATTAAGAAAACAAGTAATTTACCACCTGGGTGGCTAATTATTATAAAACAGCCCTTTTATATACTACTGTCAGTATATGTGTGCTTTAAAGCCAATAGGCCCTAGTGCAAAATCTCTCACAGAGCCCTTTAACTTTATTGTATTCACCTCATTTATTCTGGCCCTCTCCAGCCTAATATTCCTGCCTGCTGCTGCCCAGTCCAGGAGCGCCAATTTTGATGCTCCGGGACTACTTCCACATGGCTCTTTCCAGTACCCCTGGTGGTATTGGGTACTGGGGAAATAATGGGTGTGTGTGTGTGTGTGGGGGGGGGGGGGGGTGTTAGTGTTAACCATTCTATACCGGCCAACACTAAGTCCCAACTTAGTAATGGATTCCATCTATCAGATGCCTTCCACTACTAAGTCTGTAAAGTAATAAAAGAAAACACAACACACCTAAAAACATTAAAAAAAATTCAAATAAAAACACCCCCACACCCCTCGTTGACCATTTTATTGTACATTAAAGTCCACTGGTTATCGATGTAGTCTGACCGAATCCGACGTAATCCTTTTGCATACCGGTATCTAAAAAAGAAAAAAAGAAAAAAACACAAGCAAAAACAAACAGCAAGTAAAGGGTTAAGTCCCTGTGAGCCAGACTGTAACTCCCATGCCCATGCTGGAGGTCACCCAGCTTTCCCAGCATCCTGTACGCTTAATCCTTACAGGATCCTGGGAAAGCTGGGTGACCTTCAGCATGGGCATGGGAGTTACAGTCTGACTCCCAGGGATTTAACCCCCTGGGAGTCAGACTGATTTGGAACTGCATCTGCACCAGCAAGGAAGGGGGTTAAGTGCCCCTTTCCTTGCTGGGCAGATGCAGTGCGCTCTCGATTGGGAGTGGGGGGCCTGATAGTAGGGGCTGGGAGTTACCTGCTGCTGCTTCCTCGGCAGTCTCGGTATGTCCCGCGCCCCCCCTGCAGTGGTAAGCCCCGTCCCCATACGGATGTGGTAGGGGCAGGGCTTACTGTAATGGAGGCGGAGCCTACCAGGACATACCCAGCTCCTACCATCACCCCCCTCCCATGGAGAGCACACTGCATCTGTCCCAGCAAGGAAGGGGGCACCTAACCCCCTTCCTTGGTGGTGCAGATGCAGTGCCAAATCAGTCTGACTCCCAGGGGGTTAAATCCCTGGGAGCCAGACTGTTACTCCCATGCCCATGCTGAAGGTCACCCAGCTTTCCCAGGATCCTGTAAGGGTTAACCTTACAGGATGCTAGGAAGGCTGGGTGACCCCCAGCATGGGCATGGGAGTTACAGTCTGGCTCCCAGGGGGTTAAGCCCTGGGAGACAGACTGTAACTTGTGTGTGTGTGTGTGTGTGTGTAGGGGGGGGGGGGGGGTCAAATATCCTGCTCAGAAGCAGACTGCTTTCTTCTTCTGGATGGGAAACCCGTAGGGCAGGAAATCCCAGCTTAAATTGAGGATTCCTTGCTCCTCTTACTGTAGAGCCACAGAGGGTTAGCTAATGCATTACTACTATTTTAATTAGTCACACATGATAAATCATGCCTACTTTCAGTGTAAGCTGAAGTAGGCATGATCAGAGTATGTTGAGGAAAAGTCGCAAAATTTTGCGCAGCTATGCGGTTGCTCAAAAATTTTCAACTTTTCCACTCCAAAAAAACATATATCTTATATCTTTGTTAAATCTCTCTGAATGTATTTTCCTATGGACAGAACGTTATTCTTTGTGATCTCTTTTCTGCTTTATGAGTATAAGAAATGCATTTTTTACATCTTTGTTTCAGAGACTATATAATAGAGGATTTAGTATTGGAACAAGGACTGTGTTTAAGAAAGATGCTGTTTTAGAGTTATTGCCAGATGTATTACTAGATGGAGGCACATAATAAGCACAAATGAGGGTACCATAGAGCATAGATACAACAGAGAGGTGGGATGAGCAGGTAGAGAATGCCTTCTTTCTTCCTGATTGGATCTTGATAATAACTAGTGATGAGCGAACGTGCTCGTCCGAGCTTGGTACTCGATCAAGTATTACGGTACTTGATGGTACTCGTTACTCGGACGAGCATCTCGCGATACTTGAGGAAATCTCATCATCTGTTTCCTGTAAGTTTGGGCGCTATTTCTCAGTCAACAAACATGCAAGAGACTCTTTGGTACATCCTGCTATGACGTGGGACCCATACATGTCGATAGCAGTGATTGGTTGGCCAGATCAGACATATAAAACTCGGCGCCGGCAGTGCTCGCTTCAGACGCATGCTGTGAGAGATCAGGGGCAGAGCTGCTGCTGGTCAGGGAGAGTGTCAGTGTAGGATTTAGTGTTCCAGTAGGCAGGGTATATAATAGCAATACAAACAGCCCTTTTCAGGGCTTAACAGCTTTTTTTAATACTATTACTACAGACTGCTGGCTGGGAGTTGCAGTGCTGCTACCGCGATTTAACCAGCACACTGTGGTGACCGGCTGTTGGCAGAAAGAGGACATTAGGTGTTGCAAACACACCCCTAAGAAATGCTCAGTGTACTCCTTTTCGATTTTGGGGCTGGTGGTCCTGGTGTACTATACTGTATTGCTGGGATTTGTAGTGCATCCTGCTTAGAACTTCACTGCTCATTGTATTGGGGTGACAGAAAGTGTGTACAGTTGGTGCCCATACCAGATAGCACCCCCTAAACTAGTGTGTACTACACTGTATTGCTGGGATTTGTAGTGCATCCTGCATAGAACTTCACTGTTCATTTATTGGGGTGACAGAAAGTGTGTACAGTTGGTGCCCATACCAGATAGCACACCCTAAACTAGTGTGTACTACACTGTATTGCTGGGATTTGTAGTGCATCCTGCATGGAACTTCACTGCTTATTGTATTGGGGTGACAGAAAGTGTGTACAGTTGGTGCCCATACCAGATTGCTTCGTACAGCCCCACCAAACCATTGGTTACTACAACTATTTTTCAAGATATCTGTATTTCATACGCAAGGCCTATCTCAGTTCCATACTGTGCAGTGTCCATAAAATGGTGAACCCCAGGGTTAAGGATCGAGGGCGTGGGCGTGGGGTTCCAAGTGATGTGGTTGCTGGAGGCCGTGTTTCAGGGCAGGGTGACACAGCAGCACCTGTTGAGGAGGTAGCAGGGGCACACCGCAGACGTCCACTCCCTAGCTTCTTTGACCAACTTACGGGGTCTCAAGGTAGATCGTTATTGAAACTGCAGCAGTGTGAACAGGTGATCACGTGGATAGCGGATAATGTGTCCAGTTACTTATCCACCACCCAGTCTTTAACGCATTCCACCCACGCTACCCAAGGGAGTGGAACCCTTGCTTCATTAGCTCAGCCTTCTTTCCCACAGCCTGGCCCCTCCAGGGAAAGAAGGGATTCAGATCCACCACCATGCTTCCAAGAACTGTTTTCTGGACCTTTCCCTGAGTGAGAGCAACCGGTGCAGTCGATCTGTCCTGATGCCCAAACTATGCAGCTCACGCAGTCAGTGGGTGATGAGAGTGGGGACTTGCAAGCGGGGTTGGAAGAGGTGTCTGATGATGACGATGAGACCCGATTGTCAGACAGTGAGGTTGTCGTCATGGATGTAACTTAAAGTGAGGAGGAGAGTGAGGAGCTGGTGGATGAGGACGAGGTGACTGACCCGAGCTGGGTGGATATGCCTAGTGAAGACCGTGCTTCTGAGGGGGAGGCAAGTTCACTCGCAGGACCGGTTGGAAGAGGAAGAGGGGTGGGCAGAGGGAGAGGCAGGGGCAGAGCGAGTAGATCAGCAACTGTTTCACGGAGTCAAACACCCGTGGCCAAGGCAAGATGTTTCAAAGTCTGAAGGTTTTTAAAAAAAACTGCGGATGACCAACGGACTGTAGTGTGCAACGTGTGCCATGCCAGGATCAGCGGGGGAGCCACCACTACCAGCCTATCCACTACCAGCATGCGCAAGCATATGAGTGCTAAACACCCCACTCAGTGGAACCAAGACTGTTCAGTGACTGCAAGTCGCACTACCGCTCCTTCCCCTGTGTCACATGCTGGCTCTGTCAGTCCCCCCGCCTAGGCCCCAGGCACGAGCGACTCCCACCCTATATGCACCCCTTCACCTCCACTATGCTCCACACCCTCCAGCAAGGTGTCCAAGTGCAGCGTTTAACTGTCCCTGCAGCAGACCTCTGCACGGAAGCGCAAGTACACTGCCACTCACCCGCATGCACAAGCCCTAAATGTGCACATAGGCAAACTGCTGAGCTTGGAGATGCTGCCCTATCCGCTGGTAAAGACAGGGGCTTTTAGGAACCTCATGGAGGTGGCTGTCCCTCGGTACTCTGTCCCCAGCCGCCACTACTTTTCACGGTGTGCCGTCCCAGCCCTACACCAGCACGCGTCGGATAACATCAATCGTGCCCTGACCAACGCGGTCAGCGACAAGATCCACCTAACCACGGACACATGGACAAGTGCTGGCGGGCAGGGACACTATATCTCCCTGACGGCACATTGGGTCAACTTGTTGGAGACTGGGACAGAGTCTGACCCTGGTTCCTCGGTTGCGGTCTCTCATGAGTTGTACACCTCTTTCTCCTCCTCTTCTTCCTCCTCCTCTCTATTACCCTCCACGAGCACGTCACCTCCATCTCGTAGCATCAGCGGTGGGTAAGCGCCAACAGGCAGTGTTGAAACTGCTGAGCTTAGGCGACAAGAGGCACACGGCCCAGAAGCTGTTGCAGGGCATCACGGCGCAGTCAGATTTTTGGCTGGCTCCACGAAGCCTCAAACCAGGCATGCCTCACACATGTACCATGCCTGGCCCATGTGTTCAACCTAGGGGTGCAGCGGTTTCTTAAGACCTACCCCAATTTGGCTGACTTGCTCACCAAGGTGCGGCGCATCTGTGCAAGTTTCCACAAATCAACCACGGATGCTGCCACCCTTAGGGCAGTGCAAAGGCGCTTGCAACTGCCGGCTCACAGACTGCTGTGCGACGTGCCCACGAGGTGGAATTCCACCTTTCAGATGGTAGCCAGGGTTTACCAGCAACGCAGAGCCATTGTGGAATGCCAGATGTCAACCTCGGTGCGAAGCGGTAGTCAGGTCAGTCAGCTACCTCAAATCTACAATGAGGAGTGGACATTGATGTCTGCTATCTTTCAGATACTGGGCCCCTTTGAGGAGTCAACACAGATGGTCAGCGGAGATGATGCCATCATCAGCCTCACCATCCTGCTGCTGTGTCTGCTTAAAATCTCCCTGCTCAGCCTGAAGTCTGACACTTTGCCTTTGTCTCAGGTGAAGAACAGCCGCCGCTAGATAGCCAGACCACCCTGACATCAGTTTCTCAACACCAAGTAGAGGATGAGGAGGATGAAGAAGAGGAGGAAGAAGAGCAGACTGGTGCCGCCACTGAAGAGGGTTACCCATGCTAAATCCTTACTTGTTGAGCGTGTATGGCCTGAAGAGGGTAAATTGGTGTAGGAGGAGGCGGAAATTGAGGCTAGTCAGGAGAGGGAGTTCTTGCGTATTGGGACCCTGGCGCACATGGCTGACTTTATGTTAGGCTGTCTTTCCCGTGACCCTCGGATTAAATTTTTTTTTAACAACACAGATTACTGGGTGTTCACCCTCCTGGACCCTCGGTACAAACAGAACTTGTCCACTCTCATTCCTGCCGAGGAACGCAGTATGAGAGTGAATCAATATCAACAGGCCCTGGTGCAGAAGCTGAAAATGTACTTCCCATCTGACACCACTAGCGCCAGAGGACGTAGTTCTGTGGGCCAAAGAGCGGGAAAGAGGAGTGGTGGAGCAGGCAGCTTGTCAAGGGGCAGGGGAACACTCTCCAAGGCCTTTGACAGTTTCATGGCACCCCAGCAAGACTATGTCAACCGTCCCCAGTCTAGACACAGTAGGGGGAAGCCTTCAGGAAGATGGTGAGGGAGTACCTTGCTGACCATACCACCGTCCTTCCTGATCACTCTGCTACCTACAACTACTGGGTTTCAAAGCTGGATACGTGGCCTCAACTGGCGTTTTACGCCTTGGAGGTGCTGGCCTGCCGCTAGCGTGTTGTCAGAGCGGGTCTTCAGAGCAGCTGGTGCCATCATCCCTGATAAGCACACCCGCCTGTCCACTGACAGCGCAAACAGGCTAACGTTTATAAATATGAACAAAGCCTGGATTTCACCTGAATTCAACTCTCCACCCGGGGAAAGCAGCTGAACATGAAGATTCTTGGTATTTCCTCTCCTCCTCCTCTTCCTACAATTCTCAGCCAACTGCCAAGTCTTCTTCCGCCATGCAGGGTCTGGCCTAATTATTGGGAGGATCAATTGCTTCCTCACTCCTAATGATTCTCTGTGTCCTCACTGCCATGCTCTGACGTCACACTACGTCTGCGGAGGAGCGGGACTGGTTGACGGGGGCCCGCCGATCACGCCCCCGCCAACTAGCCTCCTGTTTTTTTTTTTTTTTTTTTGTGTAGCCGTGGCCAGGGCCTCACCACCCCCGGTCGAGAGGCATCAAGTGTACCCTTGATGGTGAGTGCTGACTGACAACTGGCCATCCAGTTAGCTGGCAGCACCCGGGTTCATGTCCACTACATATCCCAGCCAATGGACTCACTCCAATTTTTAGGAGGCTCACTTGTTTCCTCACTGACTAGTAATGGTTATCTGGGTGTTCAAGGCCCTGCTATGTCTGGCCTAATTTTTGGAAGGCTCACTTGCTGCCTCACTTACTTGTAATGGTTCTCTGGGTGCTCAATGCCATGCTGCTTCTGGCCTAATTTTTGGGAGGCTCACATGCTTCCTCACTCACTTTTAAGGATTCTCTGTGTGGTCAATGCTATGCTAGGTCTGGTAAAATTTTTGGAAGGCTAACTGGCTACCGCTTCTACCTTGTTCGTCCTGTTCTCACCGCCAGGCTGTGTCAGGCTGAATTTTTGGGTGGTTCATGATATGCTACCTCTGTTTTAATGGTTCCCCGTGTTCTCAAATTCCAGGGCCTCTTAAGAAGACTGTATTGTTCTATGTGTCCTCACTGCCTGACATCACACTACGTCTGCAGAGGAGCGGGACTGGTTGCCAGGGGCCAGCCAATTGCGCCCCCGCCAACCAGCCAGCTGTTTTATTTTTTATTTTTTTGTCTAGCCGTGGCCAGGGCCTCACCAGCCCCAGTCGAGAGGCATCAAGTATACTCTTAATGGTGGGTGGTGAGTGAGAGCAGGCCTAGCCAGTTAGCTGTCAGCACCCGGGTTCATGTCCACTACATATCACAGCCCCTGGACTCACTCCAATTTTTGGGTGGGCTCACTTGATTCCTCACTCACTTGTAATGGCTCTCTGTGTACTGAATGCCATGCAGTGTCTGGCCTAATTTTTGGGAGGCTCACTAGCTTCCTCACTCACTTTTAATGGTTCTCTGTGTGTTCAAGGCCCTGCACTGTCTGATCTAGTTTTGGGGAGCCTCACTAGCTTCCTCACTCACTTGTAACGGTTCTCTTTGTGCTGAATGCCATGCTGTGTCTGGCCTAGTTTTGGGGAGCCTCACTAGCTTCCTCACTCACTTGTAATTGCTCTCTGTGTGTTCAAGGCCCTGCAGTGTCTGGCCTAGTTTTAGGGAGCCTCACTAGGTGTGCCTGCCCTTGCCTCCTTTTTGCTGGGCCTTAACTGGCATCCATGTTGACTACTGCTGGGCCTTTACTGGCATCCATGTTGACTACTGCTGGGCCTGCCCTTGCCTCCTTTTTGCTGGGCCTTAACCGACATCCATGTTGACTATTGCTGGGCCTTTACTGGCATCCATGTTGACTACTGCTGGGCCTTTACTGGCATCCATGTTGACTACTGCTGTGCCTTAACTGGCATCCATGTTGGCTACTGCTGGGCCTTAACTGGCATCCATGTTGACTACTGCTGACTACTGGTGTGCCTGCCCTTGCCTCCATGTTGGCTACTACTGGGCCTTAACTGGCATCCATGTAGACTACTGCTGGGCCTTTACTGGCATCCATGTTAACTACTGCTGACTACTGTGGTGCCTGCCCTTGCCTCCATGTTGGCTACTGCTGGGCCTTAACTTGCATCCATGTTGACTATTGCTGACTACTAGTGTACCTGCCCTTGCCTCCATGTTGGCTATTGCTTATCCTGCCTGGCCTCCATGTTAACTACTGTTGCTCCTGCCTGGCCTCCTTGTTGGTTACTGTTGCTCCTGCCTGGCCTCCATGTTGGCTACTGCAGATCCCGGCAGTTCTCTGTGTGCTCAATGCCATGCAGTGTTTGGCCTAATTTTGGGGAGGCTCACTTTCTTCCTCACTCACTTTTAATGGTTCTCTGTGAGCTCACTACCATGCTAGGTCTGGTATAATTTTTGGAAGGCTGACTGGTTACCGCTTCTACCTTGTTCACTCTGTCCTCACCGCTATGCTTTGTCAGGCTGAATTTTTGGGTGGTCCCTATGCCAACCTCTGTTTTAACCAGGCTGTTGCACAGAATTAGGCATAATGGTGCCATTAGGCAGCCTCAGAGGCATGCATACATGCTGCCCCTGCTGTTTCCTGTCCATTTCCGTTGTGTTTCCATCAATTTCTGAGGTTGACAGGTTTTCACACGACCTTCCCTTTACCGAACTTGAGTCCCCTCAAAATATGCTCGAGTCTCCTTTTGACTTCAATGGGGTTCGTTACTCGAAACGAGCACTCGAGTATCAGGAGATATTTGGTTCGAGTAACGAGCACCCAAACATTTTAGTACTCGCTCATCACTAATAATGTACACTGCTAAACCAGCAAAACCAGCAAAAACCTGCATTTTTCTTATTTAGTTTTTTTTTGTTTTTACGCCATTCGCCGTGGGGTAAAACTTACTTGTTATGCATGTTCCTATCGTTGTTATGATTACAACAATATATCACATGTATAACTTTTATTGTATCTGATGGCCTGTAAAAAATTGAAACCATTGTTAACAATTATATGTTCCTTAAAATCGCTTCATTCCCATACTTATAAAGCTTTTATCCTTTGGTCTATGGGGCTGTGTGAGATGTCATTTTATGTCATTGAGATCTTTGCTGTATAGTTAAACAGCAAAGATCAATGTGATCGGCACTCGGATGCTTTTGGCTGCTGCAGCCGAAAGCATCCGAGTGCCGAGGCGGGATCAGCGCCATTTTGGAGCTGACACCCAGCCGGCACAGACGTGTGGATCGCTCCTCCGGGACAACTTCCCGGAAGAGCGATTCACCCCACTAGACACCAGGGAAGTGCTGCATCCGGTAATCAGCTGCATCTGATTACTGTATTAGCGGGCACGGCGATCGGACCGAGCCTGCTAATAGCCGTGGCCCCTGGCTACACGCGGCACCCGGGACCGCAGTGGTTCAGAGCAGGGTCACCGCACGGCCCCGCTGTGCACACCTCTTGGGGACATATGACGTACAGGTATGTCATATGTCCCTAATAGATTCAGTGCGAAATGGGTCCCTTTAAGAGCGGCCTGGGTCCCTTTAAGAGGAGCTTGGGTCCCTTTAAGAGCGGCCTGGGTCCCTTTAAGAGCGACTTGGGTCCCTTTAAGAGAGACTTGGGACCCTTTAAGAGCAACTTGGGTCCCTTTAAGAACGACTTGGGTCCATTTAAGAGCAACTTGGGTCACTTTAAGAGCGACCTGGGTCCCTTTAAGAGTGACCTGGGTCCCTTTAAGAGCGACCTGGGTCCCTTTAAGAGCGACTTGGGTCACTTTAAGAGAGACTTGGGTCCCTTTAAGAGCTTTAACACCTAAAGGGACCCAGGTCGCTCTAAAAGGCACCCAAGTCGCTCTTAAAGAGATCCATGTAGTTCTTAAAAGGAACCCATGTCGCTCTTAAAGGGACCCATGTCGCTCTTAAAAGGAACCCATTTCGCTCTTAAAGGGTCTCATGATGCTCTTAAAGGGACCCAAGTCGCTCTTAAAGGGACCCAAATTGCTTTTAAAGGGACGGGACCCAAATCGCTCTTAAAGGGACCCAAGTTGCTCTTAAAGGGATGGGACCCAAGTCGCTCTTAAATGAACCCAAGTTGCTCTTAAAGGGATAGGGCCCAAGTTGCTCTTAAAGGGAACCATGTTGCTCTTAAAGGGATGCGACCCAAGTTGCTCTTAAAGGGACGGGACCCAAGTCGCTCTTAAAGGGACCCATGTTGCTCTTAAAGGGACGGGATCCAAGTCGCTCTTAAAGGGATGGGACCCAGGGTTAAAGTTTCTGTTAAAGGGAAGTCACTAGTAAAGGGGTGCTCTATTCAAGCACTATGTATTTCCTTTGAAATGCAAATCTAGTTTATTTTGTAAGCACCCTCAATTCCAGAGCACTATACAACCGATAGGGGTAACAAACAGAACATTACTAATTGAAAAAAAATTACTTGAATAAGGTAAATGACAGACTGGTACATAGGGATAGAGGACCCTGCCCGCGAGGGCTTACAATCTGCCAGGTAAGGGGAGGGAGACAGAAGGTAAAGGACAGCCAGTGAAAGTGTGGTGCAGAATTATTATAGGTTGTAGCCTAGTTTGAAGAGTTGTGTTTTCATGCTGCTTTTGAAGGTCTTGATGGTGGATGAGAGGCGACACAGGGTAATGAGTTCCAGAATAGGGAGGCTCCGGCAAAATCTTGGACGCGATTGTGTGAGGTATGAACAAGGGGGATTGGATGTTGCGCAAGGGACGGTAGTGGGATATCAGATTACAGATCTTTGGAGGGGACAGGTTGTGGATGACCTTGTATGTCATGGTAAACAATTTTAGGTGAATGCCTCAGGCAATGGGGAGCCAGTGAAGCGATTGGCAGAGGGGAGAAGCAGAGGCAGAGCGAGGGGAGAGGTGGATTAGTTGGGAAGCAGAGTTAATGATAGACAGGGACAAGTATGTTAGATGGAAGGCCAGGTAGAAGGATGTTGAACTAGTCCAAGCGGAAGATAATGAGAGTCAAAGGTGACCCAAAGGCAGCAGACTTGGACTCTCAAGTAAGTGACTGAAGTCTAGTAGTCCCACTGAGACCATCAAGCTGGCCTGAGCCCCCTATAAGTACCCTAAGTGGCCAGAGTTAACTTACAGGCCAAGTTGCTGACCCGGACTGGGAGTTTGGAATAGAGCCACACTTTGAGCCAGAATGCCATCCAGAATGGCATTATTACAGCTGTGTTCCTATAAGCTGAAAAAGGCCCCCTGTCTGTCAGGAAAAATACGTAAAAGTAGACATCTGTTATACAGTGATTAAACGTACATATCATTTGTGTATGTGCATTTCTTGAGTTATTACAGCTGTATTCCTATAAGTTGAAAAAGGTCCTCTGTCCATCAGGAAAAATAAGAAATAGTAGACATTTGTTATACAGTGATTAACAGTTTAATAAAGTTTTTTTTATTGAGTTTTTTCAAATTTTCAAGTATAAACAGAACAAAGACACAAGGCACAAAGGTATAGTATGGTACACAATATTACATTTAGCGTCAATAGAGAAGATATAGTAGAGAACATGAATCAAAGTTAAAACCAGAGTATACAGAAGTCAGCAAACAAGTAAAAAACATGAAACAAGCAGGCAAAGATAAGGTCTTGTAAGACTGATAAAACATCAGGACATGGTCACAATCTTGAGCGGTAATAGTGTGGATCCAGGGTGTCAAGTAGTAGTTGATGGTAAGGGGCAGAGGTCAAAGAAAAGTAACTATGATGGTCGAGCAGGGTTATGGCTCAGTGGCAATACGGCAGGATCATTTGGGATATGATATGCACTTGTCTCCCAACTAGCCCAAAGGGAGGCAAAGGTGGGGAGGGTCCCCAGGCCAAATGCTATATACCGTTCCAAGGCATATATGCATCTGATTTCAGGTAGAATGTTGTACGCTATTGCTGAGATTTCGATTTCCATAGCCTAGTGATAGCCAGGCGAGCAATTGTGAGGAGCTTGCACACCAGGGGGGATTGTTTCTGGGGGACAAAGTCTAAATACAAAAGGGCCATAGCAGGGGTGATAGTGATAGGCATTTGCGTGACCTTAGATATTATAATTTGTACTCCAACACAAAGCACTAGCAGTGGGATACATATATTGTAGACGGTGGGGGGTGTCATTCCAGTTTAACCTTGTCTTGAGTACCGATTTCCTTTGAGAGGTGCTGATAACTGCCTTGAGAGATCTATGACATGCTTGTTCCTATTGTTTCATGGCATATGTGGTATTCAAGACTGATTCCCAAGCAAGCATAGCAGGTGTTTTCCCCAAATCATCCCTACCACCAAACACCTTATATAGAGGTTTCAAACCATTAAAGCGACTCTGTACCCAGAATTTGACCCCCCCAAACCACTTATACCTTCAGATAGCTGTTTTTAATCGAAGATCTGTCCTGGGGTCCGTTCGGCAGGGGATGCAGTTATTGTCATAAAAACAACTTTTAATCTGGCAGCGCTGTGTCTAACGGCCGGGGCTTACATTTGTATATGCATTAGGCTGGCACATCCTCTCTGTCCTTCCTCCCCACCCTCCTCATCATTAGGAATGCTCCAGGCAGATTGCTTCCTATTCCCCACCTGTGTATAATGAACATGGGCTGGATCGTTAACACACCTGTGCAAAGCTCAAACAGCAGTAAATGTTCCTGGATCATTCCTAAAGATGAGGAGGGTGGGGAGGAAGGACGGAGAGTTGGTGCCAGCCTAATCCATATACAAATGTAAGCCCCGGCCGTTAGACACAGCGCTGCCAGATTAAAAGTTGTTTTTATGACAATAACTGCATCCCCTGCCGAACGGACCCCAGGACAGATCTTGGATTAAAAGCAGCTATCTGAAGGTACAAGTGGTTTGGGGGGGACAGATTTTAGGTACAGAGTCACTTTAAGTTTCAGGGCACACAGGGTTACAATCCCATCATTCCACGAGACAAGTGTGGATCTCACCTTAGAAAGTATGCTTCTAATTTGTAGATACAGAAAGAAATCATGTTTTGGAATATGATAATTGTCTGACAAGGATTGGAAGGAATGCAACCAAGAGTCCATGAGTAAATCCAAAATCTTTGTAATTACCAATGAGTGCCACCTATTCAGAACTTGATGGGAGGTAGAAGGTAGGGAAAATGCCAGCATTTTTAGAGGGATAGTGATAGTGGTTATGACACGTGGCAGGCCCCTACTTCTGTGCAACAATGACCAACATTTCAACCCAGCAGACATTGTGGAAGACAGCTTCATATATCAGGGAGGTAACCATATGTGTGCGTACAGAAGAGACTTCAAGTCTCCATTAGCCAGAGATGATTCAATGTGTAACCAATTTTTGTCCTGATCACCAGATCACCATTCTTTGACCTGGGCCATCAGTGTTGCTGCATAGTATGTATAAGGATCCGGAACCTCCAAACCACCTTGGTTAAGTGGGCGAACCAGAGAAGCATATGCAATACATGGAGGATGACCAGCCCAAATGAATTTGGAGATACATTTCCTAACAGACTTAAAATAGGACTGCGATATTAATATGGGCAGCGTCCTGTATAGGTAAAGCAGTTTGGGCAAGAGAAGCATTTTAAAAGCAGCTATGCGTCCTGTCCAAGCTGTTTCAAATGTATTCATATTCTCCGCTTGTTTCTGTAGGTCAGATAATAATGGGATGTAATTGTGATGGAAAAGAAGATTGGCTTTAGCTGTGCCAAGGTATTTAATCGCTTCAGATTTCCAGTCTAGGGGGGAAAATTTTTTCATTTCTACTAATAGAGGGGGTAGGACATGAATCAGTAGGACTTATGATTTTTGTGTATTTAATTTATAGTAGGAAATAGTGCAAAATTCCTGAAGGATAGTGAGGGCTTTAGATAATGAAGCCATGGGGGAGGATAATGTCAAAATAATATCGTCAGCATATAGTGGGGAAAAAAAGTATTTAGTCAGTCACCAATAGTGCAAGTTCTCCCACTTAAAAAGATGAGAGGCGTCTGTAATTTACATCATAGGTAGACCTCAACTATGGGAGAAAAAATGAGAAAACAAATACAGAAAATCACATTGTCTGATTTTGTAAGAATTTATTTGCATTGTTGCATTGTAGGGTAGCGGCTGAAAAATCAGCGAACACCGCTATCTCTCTATATTTTTCTGGCAGGGAATCTTTGTTACGTGTAGCAAACATGTAACATGAAAGAAATGGAGGCATTCTAATGTATTTCATAGTGTATCAGGGAGCAAATGCCTAGGACGGGGTACCCTGTGAGCACTATCCACCACAAGTTCCCTGTTAGGGGTGTCGGGGAGTACGTCCTTAATGAAACGTTGCACATAGTGTAAAAGCCACCAACTGGGGTATCCCACAGAATTTTAGAGATGCATTGGTGGTGGGTGCATCATCATCAGGAAAGTTATCAAGGCACACTGATAGTAAAGGAAAAAGAACAGGCAAGAGGCGGCGCCTTGTGTGATACCGTACAGTAAGGAAGAAGGAAGGTGAGGTAAGTAGGAGGCTCACCTTGTTGCCACTTGGGCTTAATGCATATCACCCCTGAAATGGGGTACCGATGTAGAGTCCGAATGGTCCTGGTGCTGAAGACTGCAAGTTAGTATGAAGTAGCATGCCGGGATGCTCCCTGAGTGGGAGCCCGTGTAAAATTGCAGGAAAGGAAAAAGGAAAAATTGCCAAACTCCTTGGAAACACCAGCGCTGTCTTCACAAAGTCATGGAACCAAAGTTTTAGGTGAAAGCAAGAAGCGTTTATTTCAGATAGCACAAATATAATGCGTTTCCAGAGCCTAAGCTCTCTTCACGCAGTATGCACTGTATCTGATGAAGAGAGCTTAGGCTCTGGAAACGCATTATATTTGTGCTATCTGAAATAAACGCTTCTTATTGCTTTCACCTAAAACTTTGGTCCCATGACTTTGTGAAGACAGCGCTGGTGTTTCCAAGGAGTTTGGCAATTTTTCCTTTCCTGCAATTCACACTGATGGTGGTTATAGTGTGCAAGGTTTCTCTGAAGAATCCTCAGCAGCTCTCTGCTTTTGCTTCACTGGGCTTTTGAGGGGAATCAGCGGTGTTTGTATCTCTACAACACCGCAGCGTAGTGTTTTGTGAATCCCCCATAGTAGATCCAAGGTTTGAGTCCTCATCATTCCCAAAACACAGGGGGGAGAGAGGGTCATATCTATTCCTCAGTGGCAGTTCAGTACCTGTGCAGGCTGTGGCCGAGTGGTCTGCTGTGGTGCTGCCCCTCCTGAACATGCCTCTGTATGCTGCCACCTGTCCCTGATCAACCAGAGCAAATTCAATGCTGTGTGTAGTCTGGAATTGCTGTAATCCACGTAGCTGCAGAACAGAGCTCTCTCTCTATGCTGCCATTCAGCACAGTGCGCAAACCCGCCCCCCGTTATACAGTGATTAAACGTACACCTCACACCTTACAGCTGGGTTCACACTACGTATATTTCAGTCAGTATTGTGGTCCTCATATTGCAACCAAAACCAGGAGTGGATTAAAAACACAGAAAGGATCTGTTCACACAATGGTGAAATTGAGTGGATGGCCGCCATTTAATGGCAAATATTTGCTGTTATTTTAAAACAACGGCTGTTATATTGAAATAATGCCCGTTATTTACTGTTATATGACGGCCATCCACTCAATTTTAACATTGTGTGAACAGAGCCTTTCTGTGTTTTTAATCCACTCCTGGTTTTGGTTGCAATATGAGGACCACAATACTGACTGAAATATACGTAGTGTGAACCCAGCCTACAGCTGTATTCCTATCAGCTGACAAACGTTCTTTGTCCGTCATAAAAAAAAATACGGAATACTTCACATCTGTTATACCCAGTAATTAATTAATTGTAAATCTGATTTGTGTACGTAGATTTATCGAGAGTGGGTAGATCTGTTGATTTTTTTTTGTCCTATAAAGGGCTCCAATATGCAAGGTCTATATGCACACTTCACTCTTTAAACAAAACCAAAAATGGTATGAGGGGAAAGACGTTAAAAAGAACCCCCCATCCAACAGATAGATGAAAGATCAAATATAAGAAAATTATTGTTCTTTATTAAATATATTAAAAAAAAAATCAACAATAATAAAATACATATAATGGGAGCTGGAGCCTATACCAGTGAGCCGGTTACATAATTTCCGGCTTTGCCGGGGATACACAGGACGGCTTTTAATTTCCAGCCGGCAGTGGCACACGTGTGGGGATATGTACCTGAGAAAGCTCAGTACTTGTGACATTACCCTCGATAAAGCAATACTGTACGTAAAATGCGCTTCGCGTGAGTAATGCGGTGGTTACTTGTGCTAGGGACACACTAGGCCAGGCATGTCCAAAGTCCGGCCGGAGGGCCATTTGCGGCCCGCGTTCCGAACTTTTACGGCCCCCCCAGGTATCCAGCTTGCTATTATCTGCCTGTGTTATAAAGCATATAGCATGTAGCATGTAAAATGGTCGGCCCTCACACATGTTCACTTCATCAAATTTGGCACTCTTCGAAAAAAGTTTGGACATGCCTGCACTAGGCGGTAATGTATATTGATTCCTGATGTGATCCATTTACCCTTATCCACTGTGAGATATATTACTTGTCCTATATATGTCCAGTGCCTAGTAGACATGTATGTAAATTACCTATTGATTTGTATTTATTTTCATGTAAAGTAATTTACTCCTATCCACCCTGTTGTTGGGGCTTTGTATAGGCTACAGATCCCATTATTTGTATTTAATTAAAATATATTTAATAAAGAACAATATTTTTTCTTATATTTGGTCTTGCATCTATCTGTTGGATGGGGGGTTATTTTTTACATCTTTCCCCTCATACCAATTTTGGTTTTTATTTTTTATCATCTATCTTAGATTTCATATCTATCTTGTGAACATGGTGAGAACCAGAGATGGTAGGCGAGCAATATCAGGTGTAGGAAGGGGAGATAGAGGTAGTGCACCAGGTAGTGCTTCTGCCACGTTCTGGCCCTGGCATGTCCCCAGTATGAGATGCCTAGTAGGCATTTCTTTGCAAGAAAAGCGGTCCCTGCCCTGGCCCAGCACGATGCAGAAAATATCTCAAGCCTGTTGGCTGCATCTGTGTCTACCAAGGTCCATCTGACTACAGACACATGCTTCCATTGCTCCGGCCAACATACAAGCGAGAACATCGTCAGTAGGAGGACCGTCAGGCCTGTACTCTCTTGCTATGTTTCCTGTGCACCTTATTAGTGAACAGCGTCGTCGATCTGTTCATCAGTGGTTATCGGACCCTGAATCAAGTGCTTTGACCTCCTCTTCCTCTCAGTCACGACCACAAATGTCATCATCGTCAGTCCAACTGGAAGCAAACATAGCAGCTGCCGGGCATTTGCCTATCATCTTCTGAAGACACCGGCTGCCTCACCCTCCTGTGTGCATTTCCCTTCTCGCCTCATCTAACCCACTAAACCTGAGTAAACAAAATGGCCTCAGGTTTGATTAATTCCGATGTTGTCATTTCAATTTTCAACGCAATGAAAGTGCAGAAAGCCTGCTTTCCTAAGGAGGCGAAGAAGCGCGTGAAGGCTGTAAATTTTTGCCTTAGCCCTGACAAGAAGACAATTATTCCAGAAGAAGAAAAGGAAATCTAATTTCACATTTTATATAGAAAATAGTAATTTTTTTTTTTTTTTTAAATATACTTACATACAGTTTGAAGTTATTAGTTATAGTTTACAGTTTTATAAAGTTTTTTTTTGTGCATATGTGCAATATGCATGAATAATGCAATAAGGCCATACAACAGTTTTAGGAACAACCATGTTTACATAAAGTATAAGGCTATGTTCACACAACGTATGTTTTCGTAAAAGTACGTGCAATCAGCAAAATAAGTGCAATTGCCAACAACGGCCATACTTTTTACAAAAATATATGTTGCCTTGTCTTCTATGGAATCACGGCCGGAGCGTATACTCATAGTATATGTGGTGCCGTAGAAAACTGACTAGTCAGTAAATATCGTTCGCAGAAAACCCTGTCAGTGCACACTATGGAGCAAGCGGCTTCAGTCGCTCGCTCCATAGTGTGCAGTGAGGAGTTCTGATCCGGGTGCACAAGGATGCGCCCGCATAAGAACTCTGTGGCTGCTAAGATCATCCGGCCAGTACAGCAGTACCGGCCGGGATGATCTTTTCAGAGACCGGCCATTCCGTGATCTGGTTGGGTTAAGGAACGGCCGGTCTCTTACAAAGTCTGAACATAGCCTGATAATGCAAAAGAAATTCAAATAAAACACTTAAATTAGTTAAAAATCCAGCATTTAATAGTCCAGGTCTAAAATAACCGGAACATTACATGTGTATAGTAGAACCAAACAGAACAGAAGGGTTAAGGACCGCTGTATCCTTGCTGAGAAACTTGCCAGCAACACTGTCATCTCTGTGGAAGGAGTACCTGTACCTCATTGCCTCCACTCCCAGTGTCTGTACCACTTCTTAAAGGGGCTTATATGTTATCACCCCCAACAGTGTCTCCTCTGTCACCCTTAAACCTACACCCCCTCTTGATCAGGAAGTCATTCATCCTACAGGAAGGCTTCAAGCCGTTCCCCCAGCAGGCATAAATGTTCCCATAGTATGTTTGTTTTTCCAACAGAGGCAGCTTTACCATTTTATTTATGAACTTGGCCCCCTTGCCCCTTCATTGTTCACTTGCCTCCAAAGTTGAGTTATTTTGACAAATGCAACCTGGCATCCTACCCATTCTCCTCAGTGCTCAATAGCTCCAAAACTGGGCTCTGTAGATGAGAATCTTTTAATCTAGGTGTAAATTATGATGATGACATTGTTGCAACGGGATCTGGGCCTCCCTGTCAACCATCTCATCTGTGATGTGGCAACACGCTGGAATTCCACGCTCCACATGCTCCAGCAGTTGTGGCAGCAGCGTTTTGCCGTAATGCAGTACAAAATGTTGCATGGCCTGACTAGCAGTGGTGCGAACCTCGTGGTGTTTACTCATAGACAGTGGACACAGGTGAAAGATCTGTGCGTCATCCTTGCCAGTTTTGAAGAGGCCACCAAAATGGTCAGTTGAGACGATGCCCTTATCATCATCACCGTTCTGGTGATATTTTTACTGGAATAAGCGTTAGGCACTCTGCGGCAGCAGGTATCAGCAGTGATGGAGGAGGTGGAGGAAGAGGAGGAAGCAGACACGGAACCTTACTCATCAGAGGATGTAGAGGACCCAACAGTTTCACAGTTGTATAGGTCTCCTTTAGGCACTGGTTTTAGGCCGAGGGCTGGTGCAGGCCGGCAGTACAGCTCCCTTCGGTAGAGCGCATGAGGCTAGCCAGGCCTCGACTCAGCAGCAGTAGAATCACATGTAGCTGCAGCAGTAGCAGCAGCTGGCAGTGTGGCAGAACCTTACTGGGTGATATTTGACAATCAATTTTTACCACCTCACCAACGCTGGCAAGGCAGGGCAGCATTATGACACACAGAGACCGCCGTAAGGTAATGGTCCATGACTATTTGCACCTCAACATTGACGTTTTTGGACTTGGTCTTGACCCATTCAACTTCTGGGTGTCCTAACTAGATAAATAGCCTGAGCTATAGAAGTGTTATCTTGCCCAGCATCCAGTGTTATCTCGGAACGCATATTCAGCATAGCTGGCGGGGTGATAACTGACAAACGTATCCGTCTATCCACTGACAATGTGGATTGTTTGACATTTATAAAAATGAATCAAGCGTGGATCTCTAACCATTTTGTTGCTAGTAAACTGTAGCATGTCTTCTTGGAAATGTGAAGTACATACCTATGCCTGCTGCTTCTAAAAATTGGATTCTACTGCTGCCCATAGCTAGTGTTCCAAGTGTTACAGCTTAATGTATTTTGGAAAAATACACCTGTATAAGCTTGATGCGCACTGTATACACCTCTTTCTCCTCATCCTCTTTGTAGGCCTCCAAATGGTTACTTTTTAAATGCCTCCATCTCTCCTGCCATGTTCTGCTACCTAATTCAGTTGAACCGCAACCTCTGTCTTCCCCGCTGGGCTCTTCTCGCTGGCACCAATAGTACCAATTTTTCAGGAGTGGGTAAAAAGCCCATTTTTGTCAGTCTGCATTGCAGAATATTTTTTTTTAATTAATCTGAACATCTGTTAGATTAATCAATCTTTGGTACAGAGGAGCTAGTGGTTAAATTTTTTTCTGAGTGGGCAAAAAGCCCATTTTTCTCATTGTGCATTGCAAAATACATATTTTTTTAATTAATCTGATCATCTGTTAGATCAATGAATCTTTTATATAAAGGTGTTGGTGGGCAGTTAAGTGGTTAAAAAGCCCATTTTGGTCAGTTTATATTGCTGAATATTTTTTTTAAAAATCAATCTCAACATCTGTTAGATGAATCAATATTTGATACAGAGGAGTTAGTGGTCAAATATTTCCTGAGTGGCTAAATAGCCCATTATTGGTCAGTTTATATTGCTGAATAATTAAAAAAAAAAATCAATCTCAACATCTGTTAGATGTTTCGTTGTTTCGTACAGAGGAGTTGGTGGTTAAATTTATCCTGAATGGGATATCCTGAATATCCTGACCATATTTGACAGTCTGCATTGCAGATCAAATTTTTGGAAAATAATCTCATCTGTTAGATGTATCGATGTTTTGTACATCACTAGTCGCTATGATGTGTCAAAAGTTTTTTTAAAAATAATAGTTACACTTTAAAGAGTATTTCCCAATGGGCAGAAGCACATCCTAATTTATAATTTATATTTTTCTTTATTGTTTTTTTTATGTCGATTCATTTATATTTGGGTGTATTCACCTATGCTGCTATTCTATTGCTGATGAGGTATATGTGCTGTATTTGAGATACAGAAATGTGCACTTATTGCCCCATCTTTTGTGACACATCTCTTGCTGTGGCCAATGTAAATGTTCCTCAAGGGGAAACTACAAGATCTATCAATATCACCAACACCTACTGTAGGTGCAGCCTTCCCACTTCAACCTCTTAAAGTGACTCTGTACCCACAATCTGACTCCCCCAAACCACTTGTACCTTCGGATAGCTGATTTTAATCCGAGATCTGTCCTGCAATCGGTTCGGCAGGTGATGCAGTTATTGTCCTAACAAACAACTTTTAAACTTGCAGCCCATGCCAAACTGGAGTATCTGTGCCATAACTTTCCACCACGACTCTGTCCCTCCTCCCCACCCTCTTCCTCATTAGGAATGCCACTGGAACATTTTCAACAAGCTGAACATTGCACAGGTGCTTAAAGATCTAGCCCATGTGCCTGGCTGACAAAGGTGAGGAATAGGAGGCAATCTGCCTGGAGCATTCCTAATGATTAGGAGGGTGGGGAGGAGGGACAGAGGGGTGGTGCAAAGTTAGGGCACAGACTCCCGTTTGCCACGGGCTGCAAGTTTAAAAGTTGTTTTTTAGGACAATAACTGCATCACCTGCCGAACGGACCGCAGGACAGATCTTGGATTAAAAGCAGCTATCCGAATGTACAAGTGGTTTGGGGGGTCAGATTGTGGGTACAGAGTCACTTTAAGCACATTTTATGAGGAGTAAGTTATAGGAACTGGCCTGTTACAAGACTTTATTGTTGCTTCAACATTCTAAATCATTGCATCAGGTGACCTGTTCTAAACCTGTGTCTGGCAGCAGAACAAGTGTTATTGACAAAGACACTTATTCTGCTGCCAGATACAGTTTGAGGCTGCGTTGACACTACGTATATTTCAGTCAGTATATGTATATTTCAGTCAGTATATTTCAGTCAGTATTGCAACCAAAATCAGGAGTGGGTTAAAAACACAGAAAGGATCTGTTCACACAATGTTAAAATTGAGTGGATGGCCGCCATTTAATGGCAAATATTTGCTGTTATTTTAGAACAATGGCTGTTATATTAAAATAATGGCAGTTATTTACTGGTATATGGCGGCCATCCACTCATTTTCAACATTGTGTGAACAGATCCTTTCTGTGTTTTTAATCCACTCCTGGTTTTGGTTGCAATACTGACTGAAATATACGTAGTGTGAACGCAGCCTTAGGACCTATGAGGATCTTCGAGTCTTCTAAACTCCATAAATTATATTTTTCTATATACAGAGAAATGTTAGGGTTTGTTATTTTCATGACTAATTGTACTCTTTTATGACTCCTTTCATTTTATTTTAAAAATGTACAGCAAAACTAAAATGTTACAGTGGGTTGAAATTGGAAAAGAAATCCAGCAATTTAGTAAACTTTTTTTTTGTAAAGTAAAAAATTTCTGTATTGTGTTAGTTAGTGTGATTACAGCAATATCCAGTTTTTATAGCTTTTGTTTTATTTTAGTACTTGTAAAAATTAACTTTTTTTAATTAAAATATTTAAAATTCCTCTGTTTTAAGCCCTATTATTATTTCTGTTTTTCTCTCTAGAAAGCTTCATTTTTTACTATGATCCATAGCTTTTATTGGTACCATCTTGGAATAAATGGGGCTTTTTGATCTCTTTTTATTAACTTTTCTGTGATGTGACCAAAAAGCAATTTTGGTGTTTTGAATTCTTTTTTGTTTATACCATTTACTATGCAAGATTAACCCTTTGAGGACCAGGCCCAAAATGACCCAGTGGACCGCGCAAATTTTGATCTTAGTGCTTTCGTTTTTCCCTCCTCCCCTTCTAAGAGCTCTAGCACTCTCAGTTTTCTATCTACAAGCCATGTAAGTGCTTGTTTTTTACAGGAATAGTTGTACTTTGTAATGGCGTCATTCATTTTACCATAACATGTATGATGGAATTCCAAATATATTATTTATGAAGATATAAATAGGTGAAATCGTAAGAAAGAATGCAATATGGTAACGTTTGGGGGGTTCCTGTGTCTACAAAATGCACTATATGGTAACAGCGACATGACACTATTATTCTATAGGTCAGTCCGAACACAACCATATGCAGGTTACACAGATTCTCTAATGTTATATATGTATTTTTTTATGAAATCCTTTTTTTTGGCAATTAAATATTAATAAAATGGGCCTATTGTGACGCTTATAACGGTTTTATTTTTTCACCTACGGGGCTGTATGGGGTGCCATTTTTTCCGCCATGATCTCTCGTTTTTAATAATACCATATTTGTGAAAATCGGACGTTTTGATCACTTTTTATTGATTTTTTTTAATATATAATGTAACATAAAATCGGTAATCTGCGCACTTTTTCCCCTCTTTTCGTGTACGCCGTTTACCGGTCGCAATGACACTTGTTATATTTTAATAGATCGGACAATTACGCACTACGGTATATTATATGTTTATCTATTTATTCATTTTTATATGTTTTATTTATATAATGGGAAAGGGGGGTGATTTAGACTTTTATTGGGGGAGGATTTTTGGGGTAGTGTGTTAGTGTTTTGAACTTTTTTTTTTACACTTTTGAAGTCCCTTTGGGGGACTTCTACATACAGTACTTTGATTTCTACACTGATGAATGTTATGCCATAGGCATAGCATTGATCAGTGTTATCGGCGATCTGCTCATTGAGCCTGCCTGTGCAGGCTCAGTGTAGCAGATCGCCGATCGGACCGCACGGAGGCAGGTAAGAGACCTCCGGCAGTCCGTTTCAACGATCGGGACCCCCGCAGTCACAATGCGGGGGTCCCGATCGGTAAGTGACAGGGGACTCCCCCTGTCACTTACACTTAAACGCCGCGGCGTTTAAGGGGTTAATGACACGCGGCAGCGCGATCGCTGCAGCGTGTCATTACCGGTGAGGTCCCGGCTGCTGATTGCAGCTGGCCCACACCTGCTATGAAGCGCGCTCCGGAGCGGGAAAAACACCCAGGACGTAAGGTTACGCCATGGGTCGTCTGGGGACAGACTTCCATGACGTAACCCTACGTCCAGGGTCGTCTAGGGGTTAAAACTATTATATTTTAGCAGATTAGACAGTTCTGCATGTTGTAATACCAAATATATTTTGTGTAATTTTTTTATTTGAAAAATTAGACAAGGGGGTTATTATGGGAGGTTTTATTTATAAAATCCAGGGGCTTACTCCATTCAACCTTTCAGATCAGCCGACGCTTATAGCTGTATGGCTGACATAAAGGGGTTATTAATGTCATTAGCAAATTTGTAATTAGACCCCGTGAACCTTTGAATCAACCATATGAAATACGTTGTCCATTGTCTGTTTTTATTATTTTCATACAACAAGAATTTGCTCTGCATCACGCATCACACCTGAAGAAGTGGAATATTTTTCTATCTACTCTGGTGAACACTAGACATGTCTCCAAGGGTCCATTTACACAGAAATGAATTTGAAAAGAGAAATCTCAGGCTTTCATTTATGACTTGATCTCTGTTTATAGTCTTTTCCTGGCTTTGGCTTCAAATCTTTGGCAGATAATCTGTCAGATAATCTTTCTGTGTAAATGGACCCTTAGCTACCTATTTAAATGCTATTAGGTTGGCTTGCCTTTTGGATCTGTTGCACTTGCACTTTATCTTTTATAAAGATAACTGTAGGCATTGCCATAAAGTGTACAATTGTTACATGGTGATTTGTTTTCAGATATATGTAATTGTTTATAGACATGTGCAATTGATACTGCTATGTGGTCCTGTCAGGAGCTGGCCATCATGCTCGGCTAACGGCACTACCGAGGCTGTGTCCCTGGCAACTGGCCCTGCCAGGGCTGCTCCATCATTATTTGTGGCCGCGGCCCCCAGCCAATTGGCTCAGGTGCTTCACATAATTATTGTGCTGAATGGCGTTTGACACCACCAGTCAGCTCTTACAATGTTCTGGGAACTGGAGTGTGGGACCTTTGCATTATCCAGGCTAATCAGGGCCTGTCCAATGTTACGGGATACTTGGTGATGCAAGGCTGGGACAGCAAAGCAGGAAAACAAGTGACAGCTAGGGTCAGAATAGCAAAGTACAGTGGCCACCATCAGGTATTAGAAGCGTTCAGTTTCAACAAACCTAAATGGAAACATCTCCGGGGCCACCTGTTTGGAAATCTGGCCATTTAAAGGGGTTATTCAGCGCTACAAAAACATGGCCACTTTTCCCCCTACTGTTGTCTCCAGGTCAGGTGCAGTTTGTAATTAAGCTCCATTTACTTCAATGGAACTGAGTTTCAAAACCCCACCCAAACTGGAGACAACAGTAGGGGGAAAGTGGCCATGATTTTGTAGCACTTATAACCCCTTTAAAGCTTGCGCATGTGCTTAAAGGGGTTATTTATTTTTTACCTTGTTAAAACTCTTTTCTCAGTTAATTGAATCAGCAAATTATTCTTTATTTTTTACTTTTTACTTATACAGTGGCCATCACCAGAACACCGTACACAAATTCATCAGGATAGTTCATATTGCACTCATAGAAATTGCACAATCCTTATAATAGTCGTATTGCACTACTCACATTGTCTTTGCACTTTTCCTGCAATTGTGTGATGTGCATAGAAATTATAAAGTGCTTAGTCTCAAGTTCATATTGCACCTTAATGTTAAATTGCTCAATCCCCTTCACTCTATTGCACTGTTCACCGGTGTTTTTTGCAACCTTCCCGCAATAGTGTAATATGCACAGCAATTTTTGGTGCTTATTTTATTTCATTTAGTTCATACCACAGTTTATGTTAGTTTCACATATAATGTCTTTCTGTGAGCTCAAAATTCATACTTTTTTAGAATATTTCATAGAAGGTTTTTGTACTTCCCTTAGTTTATTTCTTTACTTTTATAAGGGTTCCTTCATACTTCATTCCGCTGGCCCAACGCGTTTCTTGAACCACTCATCATCAGGGGCCGGTTGGTAGCTTCACAGATATCCCGTTGGTATATCCATATGCACAGCACTGGTGATGGCCGCACACTGATTCCCATTACTGAGCTCTCTTTTATATCTCTCGAGGGTCCTCCTCCCAATTTGATTGATTGCTTGTATGGCCTATTCCCTCCTCTGGGTCCGGCCCACCTATTACGCAACAGAGAGGTGATCACATGATCGCTTATTTCCTATCAAATGACCTGAACCGCATACTGCGTGTCAAGCCTCGCTACGGACTTTAAACCTGAACGGTACATTTATCTTCCATCTTGGAGGTATTTTGTTTTAGTCACTGCTAGGAGACCTGGGACACTATTTGCGTGTCAAGCCTTCTCCTGAGTATAGCAGCGCCGAGTCAACATGTAGATAATTTTTTATCGGAAACATACAAATGAAATGTAGTCATTTAAGCCGTGCGGCTTCACAGTATTCAGCCGGTATGTCCACCGTGCCTCACGTTTCAGGAGTTTTTT
Organism: Dendropsophus ebraccatus; assembly: GCF_027789765.1. NCBI lineage: Eukaryota > Metazoa > Chordata > Amphibia > Anura > Hylidae > Dendropsophus > Dendropsophus ebraccatus. The sequence goes on from NC_091461.1 coordinate 36,204,862, forward strand.
ATCATAGTTTCCCCGAAGTCGTGATCTCTCCACCACTTCTATCACTTGACATCTGAGAGATTCATAGTCACTCCGATGTTTTTCAGCAAAATGCAAGGCTACAGGGGTCTCTCTTTGGTTCCTTATATCACCCACATGCTCGCTCAGTCTCTTTTTTAATGGTCTGAACGTCTTTCCTACATAATTTTGTGGGCATGGGCAAGTAAGCATATATACCACTCCACTCGTAGAGCAGTTAGCAAAGCTTCTTATTTCATATGATTCTCCTGTGCTACTGCTTGTAAATATTTTGCCAGGAATTATATGTTTGCACATAGTACAGTTGTTACACTTATAAGTTCCTGTCGGTTTTGTAGATTTCACCTTATCAGTGAGTGGTAGATAGCTATGGACCAACCGATCCCTTAAATTACATCCTCGCCTGAACGTGATCTGTGGGGTCTCTGATATCGCATTTGCGATTGTAGAGTCCAACTGTAGCACCGGCCAGTATTGTGTTAATATAGCTCTTACCTCATCCGATTTCACATTATAGGTCCCTATAATGCGAGACAAATGGTCATCACCTATTTCTTTTTGTCCTATGGCAAGCAATTCATTTCTGCTTTTTTGTATCGCTTTCCAGTAAGCCTGCCTCAGGACTTTTTTTGGGTACCCTCTATCCATTAACCTATTCCTCAGATCATCAGCCTTAGTCTTTAATTCTCCCAAGCTCGAGCAGTTTCGCCGTAGGCGCAAGTATTGGCCAACAGGTATACCGGCTTTTAATGGCCGGGGATGACAACTGTCCAATTGTAGTAAGGAGTTTGTAGCTGTCTCCTTACGGTGGACAGTAGTTTTAAGTTTCTTTGTAGACGCTACCTGTATGTACAGATCCAGGAAGACCATATGATGTTGATCAATGGACTTTGTAAATCGTAGGCCCATTTCATTTATGTTGAGCTCATCAACAAATTGGCTGAAGTTTTCAGGAGTAGAGGACCAAACCAGCAGCACATCGTCTATAAATCTAATCCATAGCTGGATGTGCCTGGACCACCGTAACATCTCCTCTCCGAAGACGAAAAATGTCTTCATTCTGGTAGAACATTACTTAGTTGGATACCTTTTTTGAAATGTATTTTTTATTTCTTTGTTCCGGAGACTGTATAATAGTGGGTTTAGTATTGGGATGAGGAGCGTATTTAAAAGAGAGAGTTTACTGTTATCCGCAGATGTATTACTGGAAACTGGCACAAAATAAATGCAAATCGTAGTGACATAAAGCATAGATACAACAGAGAGGTGGGATGAGCAGGTAGAGAATGCTTTCTTTCTTCCTTTGGCTGATTGGATCTTCAAAATGACAGAAATGATTGAGATATAAGAAAATAGAGTTAACAAGAAGCAGGGTAATGTCACACATACACTGTTAACAGTCATAACAATTCCTAGTTTACTGGTGTCTCCACAGGTGAGTTTCAATAATGGGACAGAATCACATAAAGGCTATGTTCACACTATGTATGTGTGCGGCTGTATTTTTTATGCGGCTGGAAATGTGCGGATGAAACTACGGCCGTGGGAAAAAATAGACATGCGGCTGAAAACATACGGTCATTTACTTGGAAATCTGGTTCAACTAAAATTAACAAATAAAATCTTAAGAAAGTGATGCAAACACCTCTGGATGCATCTGGGAAAGCAGGGAACACAGTTTACATGAATTGCTATTACCGGGGTTTGCGATCCTCTGCAGTATGCCGATGCCGATGCCTCTCATGGTTAATATATTGAATTAATAAAACACATTTTTGTTGTAATAAAGTCCCTTTCATTGTTCAATAATTAAATTTAAACGATTCCATCCTTTTGCAATTAAATATACTGTTAAAATAAATATATATATAAATAAATGTATATTTATATATATATTTATTTTTTGACGGTATATTTAATTGCACAATGATGGATTCGTTTAAATTAAATTATTGAACAACGAAACTGATTTTATTTCAACGAATATGTGTTTTATTAATTAAATATTAATTAGTACAGGAAGCTCCATGAAGCCGTTAATTCATATTGCCGGCAATAGAGCTTTCTGTACTAATCATCACTTTACTTTAATTAAAACATCAAATGTTTCTTCTAATTATGTTATCACAATAGCATTATTAGAAGAAACATTTAGAATTATATGTGCGCTCAGCTGATCGGCTGAGCGCACATATAAAGAGCCGGTCCGCAGCACAGTGACTTCATTGTGTTGTGGACCAGCGAAGAGACAACATCGGGGTGAGTATAGAGCTCTCCCCACCCCCTCCCCAGCGCTGCAGCCCTCCCAGCAAGGAAGGGGGGGTCACTTAACCCCTTCCTTGCTGGGATGGGTGCAGTCTGACATCAGTCTGGCCCCCAAGGGGTTAAGGGGGATGCAATACATCCTCCCTTAACCCCTTGGGGGCCAGACTGTAAGCAGCGATCTGTAAAGATGCTGCATACTGTAAGGAGCACAACACCGCTCACAATGATGGGTGTTGTGCTCCTGTTTGTGTGTTTTTTGTGTGTTTCTCCCTTTTTGTTTTTCAGATATCGGTATCCTGTGGATTACGTCGGATTACGTGGACTACGTTGATGACCAGCGGTTGTTTTTTTTTTTTTTTTTATAAAATGGTCAATTAGGGGTGTGGGGGTGTTTTTATTTAAATAAAAAAAAATTTTAACTTGTGTCTTGTCTTTATTTCTTTACTTTATAGACTTAGTAATGGATTCCGTCTATTAGACGGCTTCCACTACTAAGTCGGAGCCTAGTGTTAGCCGGTATAAAATGGCTAACACTAACCCCCCATTATTACCCCAGTACCTAATGCCACCAGGGGTACTGGGAAGAGCCGGTTGCCAGTGGTCCCGGAGCGTCAAAATTGGCGCTCCTGGACCGGGCGGCAGCAGGATGGTAAGATTTAGGCTGGGGAGGGCCTAAACCAATGGCTCTTCCCACCCCGGTGTTACCAGGCTGTCGTTTGGTTTTTAACCCGGCTGGTTATAAAAATAGGGGGGACCCTATGCGTTTTTTTTCTAAATAAATAAAAAATTTAAAAAAAATGCATTGGGTCCCCCCTATTTTTATGGCCTATTTAGGCCCTCCCCAGCGAAAATCTTACCAGCCTGCTGCCGCCCGGTCCAGGAGCGCCAATTTTGACGCTCCGGGACCACTGGCACCCGGCTCTTCCCAGTACCCCTGGTGGCATTGGGTACTGGGGTAATAATGGGGGGTTAGTGTTAGCCATTTTATACCGGCTAACACTAGACCTCGACTTAGTAATGGATTCCGTCTATTAGACGGCTTCCACTACTAAGTCTATAAAGTAAAGAAATAAAGACAAGACACAAGTTAAAAAAATTTTTTATTCAAATAAAAATACCCCCACACCCCTCATTGACCATTTTATTTAAAAAAAATAAAATAAAAAGAACAACTGCTGGTCATCGACATAGTCCACGTAATCCGACGTAATCCACAGGATACCGATATCTGAAAAACAAAAAGGGAGAAACACACAAAAAACACACAAACAGGAGCACAACACCCATCATTGTGAGCGGTGTTGTGCTCCTTACAGTATGCAGCATCTTTACAGATTGCTGCTTACAGTCTGGCCCCCAAGGGGTTAAGGGAGGATGTATTGTATCCCCCTTAACCCCTTGGGGGCCAGACTGATGTCAGACTGCACCCATCCCAGCAAGGAAGGGGTTAAGTGACCCCCCTCCCTTGCTTGGAGGGGTGCAGTGCTGGGGTGGGGAGAGCTCTATACTCACCCCAATGTGTCCTCTTCGCTGGTCCGCAGCACAATGAAGTCACTGTGCTGCAGACCCGCTAATTATACGTGCACTTAGCCGATCAGCCAATCAGCTGAGCGCACATATAATTCTAAATGTTTCTTCTAATAATGCTATTGTGATAACATAATTAAAAGAAACATTTGATGTTTTAATTAAAGTAAAGTGATGATTAGTACAGAATGCTCTATTGCCGGCAATATGAATTAACGGCTTACTGGAGCTTCCTGTACTAATTCATATTTAATTATTAAAACACATTTTCGTTGAAATAAAATCAGTTTCATTGTTCAATAATTTAATTTAAACTAATCCATCATTGTGCAATTAAATATACTGTCAAAAAATAAATATATATATATATATATAAATATACATTTATTTATATATATATTTATTTTAACAGTATATTTAATTGCACAATGATGGATTCGTTAGAATTAAATTATTGAACAACGAAAGAGACTTTATTACAAAGAAAATGTGTTTTATTAATTTAATATATTAACTATTAGAGGCATCGGCATTCGGCATCATTGCCGGCTATTTTTGAAGTACTCCGTACGGACCGCCTGTCAATCCACGGCCGCATTTCCAGCCGCAAAAATGGTTCATTTTTTACGGGTCCGTTTACGATCGGGCCGTAGATTCATACATAGTGTGCACTGTGCAGCCGTATATAGTATACTTTCCAGCGTACGCATGAACCGGAAAAATACGGCCAATGATTTACCGCCCGCAATACAGCCGCACAGATACAGAGTGTGAACCTAGGCAAAAAGTGATCAATCTTATGCGGTTTACAGAAATTCAACTTGGTCATTAAATGGGTAAAAGGAGCTGCAACTACTAAACTGATCATAAAGATGACAGCAGATAGATATAGACAGATTTTGTTGTTTAAAATGACATTATAGCGGAGTGGATTACAGACTGCCACATAGCGATCATAGGACATGACTGTCAATAGAAGAATGTCCAAGCTATGAAAAACAATGTAAAGATAAAGCTGTCCCATGCATTCATGGAAGGATATAGATCTCATATTCAGGAATGTCAGAAAGCATTTGGGAAAGATGAGCGTGGTCAGGCAAATATCTATAAATGACAAGTTACAAATGAAGAAATACATAGGAGTATCAGGTTTGGAATGTAGACAAATTAAGACAATGAGAAACGTGTTCTCTAAAACACAGAAGAGATAATTAATCAGAAAGCCAAAGAAGAATAAAACCTGGTAATGTGGGTATTCAGAAAACCCGAGCAGGATAAATCCTTCCACTGTTGTGTTCTCATACATCATTCTTCTTAAAGGACAACTCCCACAAAATTTTTTTTTAGCTTATTTAACACACATTACAAAGTTATATAACTTTGTAATGTGGTTAAATACCCGGTCTGGCCCCCTTCCCCCACTTTCGGACCCCCGACCCCCCCCCGCCCGGAAGTTAAAGAATATATACATTACCTATTACGATCGTTACGGTCCTCTTCTCCCGGGCGGCATCTGGTGACGATGACGTCAGAGCCGGGGGGCGGTCCAGGTCTTCTTCCTCCTCGGCGTCTTCATAGAGAGTGAATGGGACGGAAAAGGCTGCTGGTGCATATGCGCATCAGCAGCCTTTTCATTGGCTGGAGCGCATCACATGGCTTCCAGCTTGCTCAGACCTGATTGGCTGAGGTTGCTGGAAGCCATGTGATGCGCTCCAGCCAATGAAAAGGCTGCCGGTGCGCAAGCGCACTGGCAGCCTTTTCCATCCCCAGGACCCGGAAGTCTGAGACATCGCTGGACGGCGGACGGCGTTGGCGGTGAGGCGGACGGCGGGCGAATGGAGTGGCGATCGTCACCGGAGGGATGGTGAGTATGGTGTCTGTGTGTGTCTGTGTTGTTTTTTTTTTTTGGGGGGGGGGGGGGTCCCACGGGAGTTGTCCTTTAAATTAAAAAAAAAAAAATTTTAATGAAAGACTATGATGTTGCACAGAAGCGTAGCAATAACAGAAAATGGTACATGTAGTAAGAAACACAATATAAATCAAGAGCTACATTACAAAATGTGTGTTCCATTTCGCATCCTGTAGATAATTCTGAGAGTTGATGGTAAGAGGTAGGGAAGAGCCAATGAATCCAGCAAAGTTTGCAAAATTTAGCTTAATTCACACACACACACACACACACACACACGTATATATATATATATATATATATATATATATATATATATATATATATATATATATATATAATAAAAATGAAAGTCTGACTTCCTTCTAAAGGCCTGAACCGTTTGACCCCAAATTTGGCACACAGATACATTAAGTGCCCGGGAAGGTTAGAGTGAAGGTTCCGTCTTTGCCAGATGTACAGGAGGGGAGGGGAGGGGGAAGAGGAAGACCGCCCCATAGAAATGAATGGGAAAATCTCAACACTGCACACACAGGTGATATAATTAGCTGCATCTCTGCCCAGAAAAAACGGCAGTTGGGAGCCTTAGCAACCAATAGAATTACTACTTTTATTTTCACAGGGAGCTGTGATTGCTAGGGCAGCTGCCTCACAACATCCACAGAAATAACTGGTAGACCCCCTACTCCAACTATACAGTACATGTATACAGGGCAGTATTACCAGCTGCTGCTGCCCTAAGCAGTAAACCTGAGGACACCCATCTTCACTCACCAATTAGCATCATGATAGATTGGTAGATAATAGCTCCAGACGTCACATTTAACACCACCATATCAGACCTGACCAATGCCGCCATACCAGACCTGACCAATACCGCCACACTGTGACTGGATAACACTGCCATACCAGACCTGACCAATACCGCCACACTGTGACTGGATAACACTGCCATAGCAGACCTGACCAATACCTCCACACTGTGACTGGAAACAAACTATACACTACAGGTATACAGGCCCCGAACTATATACTACAGGTATAGAAGACCTCCACCAACTATACACTATAGGTATATGTAATTGGAGAAAGCCTCGGCACTACTAGCTATGGCAATCAACACCGGTTGCAGGTGAACTCAGGAAAGATGGGGTTGGCTCGTATTGCGCAACTTAGGTGGTGCTCAACTGAAAGCACAGTCTCTTGATATTCACAGCATTAAGAAGAATACAGTGGCACTCACCGATGTAAGTTGCAAAATTGATTCTTTATTCCATCACTGGTCTCTGGGATGGGTGCAAACAGGCGACGATCGCTTCACGTGCTCAGCTGATGCACGCTTTGTCTTAGCCTACTACGTCACTCCGTTGCCCCTCCCTTTATAGTGCAAACACTTACTGCTTCACAGTAATATGACCAGTGATGGAATAAAGAATCAATTTTGCAATTTATATCGGTGAGTGCCACTGTATTCTTCTTAATGCTGTGAATACACTATAGGTATCCAGGACCCTCAAACTATAAACTACTGGTATACAAGACCTCCACCAACTACACATTACAGGTATACAGGACCCCCGAACTATACAGTGCAGGTATACAGGACCTTCACTAACTATACACTGCAGGTATACAGGACTTCCCAAACTACAAAGTACAGGTATACAGCCCCCCCCCAACTATACACTACTGGTATAAATGACCTCCCTCAACTATACACTACAGGTATACCAGACCTCCCAACTGTGCACTACAGGTATACAGCACCACCCTCCACCCCCCAACTATGCACTACAGATATACGGGACCCCTAAAAACGATAAACTTTCGGTAAACAGAACCCCTCCAACTATGCACAACAGGTATTACACTAATTCCACTGATTAACTCAGATGAAGCAATACCTTTTAGACGATTGCAGTTCCATAAATCTGGATTCTGCATGTTTTCCGCATGGACAATTGTATGTTGCTGCTCCAGAGTTGTATCAGGTAAAAATATTTATGTCTATGCACCTGGCAATAGGACTACCAATGTTGTATATAACCAGGCTCTATATAACACTGCCAATGTTGTATATAACCAAGCTGTATATAACACTGCCAATGTTGTATATAACCAAGCTCTTTATATAACACGGCCAATGCTGTATATAACCAAGCTGTATATAACACTGCCAATGTTGTACATAACCAAGCTCTGTATATAGTCTGATCGCATGACATCACAGTTTGGCTACTAGGTATTTAGGATATTTAAAGTTTTTAGTTTATTTCTAATGTGCATGAGCTACAATTTTTAATAAACAGTGCAGAACTGTTGGGTATTTAGGGGCTACTGGCGATTTCCCCTGAAAATAAATAAATAAATAAATAAATACATAGATTGGCCTCCTGGGCACCTTAGAACAAATCTATTTAACACACTAACAGATTATACCCGCACAGCGCCGGGTACATTTTCTAGTATATCATAAAAATGAAAGTCTGTCTGTCTGTCCGTCTGTCCCATATAGACTTCCAAACGCCTGAACCGTTTGACCCCAAATTTGGCATACAGATACATTTGGTGCCCAGGAAGGTTAGACCGAAGGTCTCGTCCCCGCCAGATGTACAGCAGGGGGGGGGGGGGGGGGGGGAGAGCGCCACATAGAGATGAATGGGAAAATCTCCACACTGCACACACAGGTGATATAATCAGCACTGCAGCAGAAACAGCAGTTGAAAGCCTTAGCAACCAATAGGATTACTACTTTCATTTTCACAGGGAGCTGTGGTTGCTAGGCCCAGCTGCCTCACATCATCCACAGAAATAAATACAGTAAGGGTGCCTTCACACCTACCGGATCCACAGCGGATTTCGCAGAGAAATCCACTGCAGATCTAGTGTTATTCAACCCTATGACACTACATACTCACAGCAGGATTGACATCCTGCTGCGAGTATGTAAATTAACCCCCTCAGCGGCCGGAGCGTAACTTAAACTAACAGAGGCACCCATCATACCGCTCGCACAGACCGCTGTTAGATCGTGCAGGCTCCCCTCCAGTGTGTTCAGCGCTGTGCTGCTGCTGTCGGGCACAGCTGTCTCCTCACTGCTCTGGACGCTGCACCGCTCCAGCTTGCTTCGGGGGAAACGTCGAGCGCCGCGAGGAGAGAGCCGTGCCCATCAGCAGCATCACAGCGCTGAACACACTGGAGGGGAGCCTGCACGATTTAACAGCGGTCTGTGCGGACGGGATGATCGTGCCTCTGTCAGTGTAAGTTATGCTCCGGCCGCCAAGGGGGTTAATTTACATACTGTCAATCCCGCTGCAAGTATGTAGTGTCATAGGGTTGAATGACACTGGATCCGCAACAGATTTCGCTGCGAATTTGCAGCGTGAAATCCGCTGCGGATCCGGTAGGTGTGAAGGCACTCTAACAGTGTACAGTGTAAATACAGTGTATATAGTAATGTGCTCACCTGCTGGGTGGTGGGAATGTATACAGTAAGGGGGTGTTACGGAATGTATACAGCATGGGGGCTACCTAGGGGGGGGTGTATACAGCACAGGGAGCTACCTGAAGGAGGAAGTGTATACAGCATGGGGGCTACCTGCAGGGGGGAGTACATACAGCATAGGGGCTACCTGCAGGGGGGAGTGTATACAGCATGGGGGCTACCTGCAGGGGGGAGTGTGTACAGCATGGGGGCTACCTGAAGGGGGAGTGTATACAGTATGGGGGCTATCTGCAAGAGGGGCAGTGTATACAGTGTGGAGGATACCTGCGGGGGGGAGTGTATACAGTATGGGGGCTACCTGCGAGGGGCGTGGGAGTGTATACAGTACGGGGGCTACCTGCGGGGGGGGGGAGAGTATACAGTATAGGGACTACCTGAAAGGGGAGGTGTATAGAGTATGGGGGCTACCTGCAGGAGGGGTGTATACAGTATGGGGGCAACCTGCAAGGGGGGTGTGTATAGAGTATGGGGGCTACTTGCAAGTGGGGAAAGTGTATAGAGTATGGGGGCTAACCGCAGAGGTAGGGGGTGTATACAGTATGGGGGCCACCTGTGGAGTGGAGTGTACACCGTATGGGGGCAACCTACAAGAAGGTGGGCATTGTTTAGAGTATGGGGGCTACCTACGGGGGTGGAGTGTATACAGTGTAGGGACTACCTGCAAGGGAGGGTGTATAGAGTATGGGGGCTACCTGGAAGTGGGGGGAGTGTATAGAGTATGGGGGCTACCCGCAGGGGTGGGGGGTGTATACAGTATGGGGGCTACCTGCGGGGCAGTGTATACAATATGGGGGCTACCTGCAGGCAGGGAGTGTATACAGTATAGGACTACCTGCAAGGGGGGGGGGGGAGTGTATACAGTACAGGGACTACCTGCAAGGGGGGAGTATATACAGTATTAGAAACTTTGAAACCTCTTCTAAGTTGTCCTCATCAAGGATGAAAGGTAGTGTCTAAGAGGGCCAGATTATGATGATGCAGGATTGTGTATGCACTTATTTTTATTAGCTGCAGGTTTTCTGCACACACAAGCACACACACACATACATGGTCTGCAGTCGGCCAGGGGGGGGGGGGACCCCCAAACTACACAGTACATGTATACAGGACCTCAGAACTATACACTACAGGTAATACAGGACCTCCACCAACTATGTACTACAGGTATACAGGACCTCCACTAAAATTGTCAATGTTGTATATAACCAGGCTCAGCATAACACTACCAATGTTGTATATAACCAGGCTGTATATAACACTGCCAATGTTGTATATAACCAGGCTATATATAACACTGACAATGTTGCATACAACCAGGCTGTATATAACACTGACAACGTTGTATATAACCAGGCTCAGCATAACACTACCAATGTTGTACACAACCAGGCTGTATATAACACTGCTAATGTTGCAGATAACCAGGCTCAGCATAACACTACCAATGTTGTATATAACCAGGCTCAGCATAACACTACCAATGTTGTATATAACCAGGCTCAGCATAACACTACTAGAGATGAGCGAACCGGGTTCGGGTTCGAGTCGATCCGAACCCGAACGTTTGGTATTTGATTAGCTGGGGCTGCTGAACTTGGATAAAGCTCTAAGGTTGTCTGGAAAACATGGATACAGCCAATGACTATATCCATGTTTTCCACATAGCCTTAGGGCTTTATCCAAGTTCAGCAGCCACCGCTAATCAAATGCCGAAAGTTCCCCATGGATCCTAAATAAAGCTAAAAATGACATAGCGGGTCGGGACCGTGATTCTCTGTTGCATTCATATCATGCAGCGGATAGTGTGAACAGTACTAACTTAGTTTTTTCTACAGCTCACAGTAATCAGTTTGGGCAAATTAAACAAATTTTTAATAAGTATTTACCGATATTATACCAAGACGACAAACTTAATCATATCCTCAGGTCAGGGGTTAATGTGGTAGCTAAAAGAGGTATTACGATTGGTAATTTAATATCTCCAACTACCCCCAAAAAATATAATCACAACAAAATTTGGTTATCCCAGACTGGCTTTTTCCCGTGCGGTGGGAGACGATGCAATATGTGCAAAATGACTAAAAAAACCAATACGTTCCAAGATTGTGATAGAAAGAGAATTTATAAAATTAATTCATTTATCAATTGTGATAGTGATCATGTAATCTATGGAATAGAGTGTAATGCGTGCAATAAGTTATATGTAGGATGTACCTCACGTAAATTAAAAGTTAGAATTGCTGAACATCTTCATGACATTGCAAAAAAAAGCACTCATATATCTGGTGCTGCACGACATTTTGTAGGCGTTCACAATAGTGAAACAAAGTTTTTTTCATTTTTTGGTATTGAGAAGGTGTATAAAGATGCAAGAGGAGGGGATTGGCAGCGTAAGCTGTTAAATAGAGAAGCATATTGGATTCTCAATCTGGGTTCCCGTTTTCCCAAGGGGTTAAATTATAAAACGGACCTAATGTATCTGTATTAATACCCTTTCATGCATGATTCCTCCTGTCCACCAGATGGAGTTGTTACTCACCTGTCCTGTGTCCAGCGGCATGTTGGTGATTCACCTCATTGCTGATTGCTAGCTCACTCTATGGTGTTTGCTGGACACGGATACAGGTGAGCTCTCTCTCTTTTGTGTTTTAATTGTGTTGAGCACTATTTATATGTTTCATGCACACAATGTATCTATGCAGTGATTAAGACGTACTAACGTCGAAACGCGTCGCACTATCCATGTGTTGGATGTTTTATTCTATTTTTGTCCAAGCTAAATAAAAGTGGGTTTTATTAAGGATGGCTGTCTTGCTGGAATACTTTCTGGACATTGCCTTTTGACCAGCCCTGTGAGTTCCAGGGCACTAGCGACGCCTCTGATACCACGCCAGTATCTAGGAGAAGGTTCAGACCTGCATTACAGGCATGTATATGGGTGTAGCGATTTTTCTGTTTTCAGCATAACACTACCAATGTTGTACACAACCAGGCTGTATATAACACTGCTAATGTTGCAGATAACCAGGCTCAGCATAACACTACCAATGTTGTATATAACCAGGCTCAGCATAACACTACCAATGTTGTATATAACCAGGCTCAGCATAACACTACTAGAGATGAGCGAACCGGGTTCGGGTTCGAGTCGATCCGAACCCGAACGTTTGGTATTTGATTAGCTGGGGCTGCTGAACTTGGATAAAGCTCTAAGGTTGTCTGGAAAACATGGATACAGCCAATGACTATATCCATGTTTTCCACATAGCCTTAGGGCTTTATCCAAGTTCAGCAGCCACCGCTAATCAAATGCCGAAAGTTCCCCATGGATCCTAAATAAAGCTAAAAATGACATAGCGGGTCGGGACCGTGATTCTCTGTTGCATTCATATCATGCAGCGGATAGTGTGAACAGTACTAACTTAGTTTTTTCTACAGCTCACAGTAATCAGTTTGGGCAAATTAAACAAATTTTTAATAAGTATTTACCGATATTATACCAAGACGACAAACTTAATCATATCCTCAGGTCAGGGGTTAATGTGGTAGCTAAAAGAGGTATTACGATTGGTAATTTAATATCTCCAACTACCCCCAAAAAATATAATCACAACAAAATTTGGTTATCCCAGACTGGCTTTTTCCCGTGCGGTGGGAGACGATGCAATATGTGCAAAATGACTAAAAAAACCAATACGTTCCAATATCTAGTGTCCGTCCAATCTGCTGCAGGTCCCTTTGTGATGTCAGCACCTCCCCCTCTATATAGGATGATTCATTTACTGGAGGCGGCCAGTCTGTGTGTGTAGTGGAGATGAAACCAGACAGAGAGAGAGAGCAAAGCAGGGAGAAAAATAAAGGGAGATATAGGGATAGAGTGGAGAGGAGAGGATAGGATAGGATAGGAGGGTTGATTGTAGGCAGATTGTGGGCTGATTGACCAGTATGTCAAACCAAGGTACAACTGTAGGTCCAACAGAGATTCCTGGCACTGCAGTGCCAGTGCCATCTGCACTACAACTGCTCCTAAGGTTAACAGAATGGCTGGACCCAGACACATTAGATGTTGAACATCTTATGAAGGCATTGGATGTTGTAGAGAAAACAACAGAAGAGATAGCAGTGAGTGGAGCAAGGCAGGGGCAGCTTGTAGCCGTAGTATGGGCTTGTACTAGATGGTTGCTAAAAAGCAGTTAGGAGAAGAAAAGAAAAATATGTCCCTGACTATTAGGAGGAGTCTGGCAGCAGTCACAAGGGGCCCGAAAGCAGTCAGGAGGAGCCTGGGATAAGTCAGAAGGAGCCCCCCAGTGTGCCACCTCAGAAGAATTACCATCTGTGCCATCTGTGTGGCAATTCTTCTGTGCAAGTGATGGAAGAGACAACTACTGCAACATCTGCCAGCAGAAAGGGGGTTGGGGTTTGGGTCGAAAATGCAGCACCACTTCCACGCGCCAACATATGAAGCGACACCACCGGACAGATTGGGAGAACTTTATTTGCCACTTGCCACTTTTTTGTTTAATTACATTCAGTGTAAAGCCTTCTTGAATCTGATCTTTTCTCTATTCTTTTCTCTTTTTCTGGTTTTATTGTCTATTTTAGTGCATCCCAATTGAATAGGTTCTAATTTCCATTTTTGGGAAGTTGGATGGCCCATTCAGCTCCACTCTCGGATTACAGTCATTTTACTTGACATGTTAAAAAAATAAATAAAAATTAAGTTTTGGCAGTCTAAAATTTGGGGTCTTTCTTTTATTTTTCCAACATTTTAACGGAAAAAAGGAAAGTACCGCTACAGTTACCAACCTTAACTGTCTGTGCTCGGGCCATGAGGGTTTGAAGTGAGTCCAAGTGCTGTTACAGCCCCCAAAGGGTCGAAAAGAGTCTGTCTGCTGCCCCGGCCCCGTCACCTCCTGATTCCCCGATGTCCATTGCTGTCCTGGGAAAAAATTGATGTTGCGTTGCTGCTCCACTGCTGTCCATTGCGAAAATTGGATGATTCACTTTTTTTGAAATTGTGATTTTCCAATTTTTGACACTTTTACAAGATCATGGATTAACAAATTTGTCCCTCTGTAATAGTCCCAGTACTGCAGCTAGTATAGTTTGGATGTTTTACTGAAATTCATTAAAGCGACTCTGTGACAATCTGCCCCCCCCCCCCCCCCCCAAATCGCTTGTACCTTTAGACAGCTGCTTTTAATCCAAGATCTGTCCTGGGGTTAATTCGGCAGGTGATGCAGTTATTGTCCTAAAAAACAACTTTTAAACTTGCAGCTCTGTGTCAAGTTGGCGTGGCCTAGAGTGTCTGTCCGCCCTAGGATTGCACCACCTCTCCGTCCCTCCTCCCCACCCTACTCATCACTAGGGCAGGATATTTCCTATTCATCACCTGAACACTTCACAGGTGCCTTAATGATGCAGCTCATATGCAGTGTTCATGCAGGTGATGAATAGAAGAAATTGTTCTTGGGGCATTCCTAATGATGAAGAGGGTGGGGAGGAGGGACGGAGGGGCGTCGCAATTCTAGGGCATAGACACTTTAGGACATGCCAATTTGACACAGGGCTGCAAGTTTAAAAGTTGTTTTTTTATGACAATAACTGCATCACCTGCCGAATGGACCCCTTGGACAGATCTTGGATTAAAAGCAGCTATCCGAAGGGACAAGTGGTTTGAGGGATGGTGTCAGATTGTGGGTACAGAGTCACTTTAAGATTCTATTTGCAAATATTAACAAATTTGACCACATATAGGTACAGGAGGATACAAATGAATAAAGAAGGTGATGCAGGACACTCCCAGGGGCCCAGAGGAGAGAGACGACTTGAGCAAATATCACAATTATGGTCCATTTACACGGAGCGATAATTCGTCCAACCGATCGTTTAACAATTTTTGGATTTTAAAATGATAAGCATTTACACGAAGAGATAAATCTTTAGAGAAATCATTATTGCTATCATTTTTAAGATCGCTTAAGCTCATTTCTTACATAGGGTGAATCTTTGAAAGACTGTTTAGACAAAGCAATCTGCGAATTTTTAGCGAACAACCAACGATTATTTGAGAACACGCCGAAAGACCAAAATGAACGACTTCTCGCTCGTCGCTTGATCGTTTGCTGTGTTTACAAATGTGGAATTTCGTACAATAATCGTTCAGTGTAAATGCACCATAAGTAAAACACAAATACATCTACTTAAAGGGGTTATCTGGGTAACAAAAACAATATTTTAAACAATACCAACCTATGTCTAATATATACGTGTAACCTATCCTGCACCCTTTCCCTGTTTTTTTCTCATACTTACTGGCTCTGGACATCTGAAATGTTATACTCTGGGTCCACTTCGACAACGCTGCTGCCTCTCCACCTCCCCCCCCCCCCCCCCGCCTCCCTCGTAGTTGCAAAATTGGTTAAAAAAAACTGACCGTGTTTACTGTGCAATAGTAATAACAGTAGTGGGCAGGAAAGAAAGCTAAGGGGGCGAGTATGCAAACAAACCAATTAGATAGATGTATAATGGGAAATGTCGTTTTCTTGGATATAAATCAGCTTTCAGAAAAATGTGTAACTCAGGATAGGGAAAATTCTAGGTTTTCTGCTGCCTGAGGCAAAAATTGAAACCCCGCCCAATTCACCACCACCACCACCAAAAAAAAAGGCTATAAATGGACAGTGAACATATTAGAACTATAGAGCAGCAGTACTGGAAGTGAATATATCACATGTAATGTGACATGGAGAGAAGGTAGCTACTGCATATCACACCTATGGCTGATACTCATGCCACTTGGCTAATTTTAAAAACCAATGCCAGGATGTCGGTATATAATTTGATCAAACCATACTGCCCCGTGTACCATGTGACGGTCTTCTGGTTCACACGGGTCCCTACGCCAACTCCACACTGTGTCGGTCAGCGACTTCCAACCCCGCAAAGCGTGCACATGCAGGGAAGGGAGGCCATGGAATAGCCCTGCAACCCCAATGTCACAGGACCAAACCCAAAATGCCCCACCAATGCCCAGCCAGCATCACCGGCGGAGAAGGCTGCCCCCAAACATGGTATTACACTCACCACCACTGCTGCAGACAGAATGGGAAAAACATGGAGGCACTGACATGGCATCCCCCATACACTGCTCCCTTATTTACTTCTCCCATACCCCTGCTCTTATGTTGAGGCACATCAGTCAAACAATAACAATCTCACATATTTCGACTCCCAATCAACGGCCTCTCAAAATCAAAATTCACTTCCGATATTGAGCGTCAGTGGATCTGGCGTGGATGCTCTAGGGCTGCCCATGCCCCTCACCTCACCCCCTTCCTTTACACCTTTCTTACCCTCTTCGCCCCTTTCTCTACTGTCTCCTTCTTTCTTCCTCTCGTTACTGTCATTTGTTGGCACACCGGCACACAGAGGGTTTTCAGACCCCTTGTTGACATTTTCGCCCAGAGGAATGTTGTCATTGTTTATTGTCATTGTTCATTGATCGGTTAATTGTTCTTTGACCATAACAGAAGCCTATATTTGATTCTGTAACTCATTATATTGTCTTATCGGCGTCCGCACGTCATGACCTCTCTGATGGACTATTGTTTATTCACCTGTTACTGTACCTGTTTTCAGACTTAAAAAAAAATAAAAAATTATAATAATAATAATAATAATAATAATACAAGAGAAAAATGATTAAATAAAAATCACTTCTGATACAAGCCTTGCTTTCCTCATTATTTCCTCTTTAACAGAGTAGTATTGAACCCTTTTGAACATTGCACAGGTACCTTAACGATCTAGCCCATGTGCCGTGCTGACACAAGTGAGGAATAGGAGACAATCTGCCTGGAGCATTCCTAATGATGAAAAGGGCGTGGAGGAGGGACAGAGAGGTTATGCCAGTCTAATGCATACACAATCTAGGCCACGGCTGTTGGGCACAGGGCTGCAAGTTTAAAAGTTGTTTTTAAGGACAATAACTGCATCACCTGCCGAACGGACCCCAGGACAGATCTTGGATTAAAAGCAGCTATCTGAAGGTACAAGCGGTTTGGGGGGGGTCAGATTGTGGGTACAGAGTCGCTTTAATTGTTATGGTATTCCTCCTATTATGATTTTGAGAAAAGAGCAGTGGCGTAGCTACCATGGAGGCAGGCCACACAACTACTATGGGGCCTGTGCAGCAGGGGGCCTCCCTTGGCAAAACGTGAGCTGCCTCCATGGTAGCTACAGCCCTCCTGGCACTGACAGAGACAGCATCCCCAATAGAGACAGTGTCTCACCACTGCCTCTGCAGCACCTCCTCTTGCACGATCCCACTGTTTAGTAGGCAGGATCAATCAGGTTTGTAGAGGCGGTAGTAGTGGGTGGTTTTTCCATCAAATTCATTTTAAATTTGCCATTTTTTAGATACTCTTTAACGCCTTAAGGACATAGCCCAAAATGGCCTTAAAGTGTCAATGTCGTTTATTTTAATTTTTTTGCCCAGGCAATTTTAAGAAACATTGTAATTAAGTTTATTAGCCGAAAAATTCATTTTTTCATGAGAAAGCAGTTTGAAGCTCTCCCTCCGTCTTCATTGTTCTCTATGGAGAGGTGGAGGGAGATGAGGCACCAAAACAGGACAACAAAGAGTTAATTTACAGGTACATTACTGGGTTATCTCCTCTGAAGTCAGTGTTGACCTCTGAATACTGGCTTTCATACAGCTTCCTCTGTGTAATCCTTTGTTCTCCGCTCTCTACTGGTGACTAATATTCCTCCTCTCTCCTTCCCCCTTCCCTCTCCATAGAACAATCAGGAGCATGTCTGATGCAACAAGATGTGATTTCCTGATAATGAGCAGTGAATGAGAGTCCGGAGGGAAGGGGGGGGGGAGACCAGGGAAAAGTCTTTTTGAATGCAGATAATTGCATATTTGCCTAATAAACCCAATTAAAATGTTTCCTAAAATCGCCTATACTATTGATTTTTGAAAAGAAAAAAAAATACGACAATGACACTTTAAGGACCGGGACAATTTTCAGTTTAGCCTTTTCGTTTTTCCTCCTTGACTTTCCTTTTTTTTCCAGCTACTGGGCCGTGTAAGGGCTTGTTTTTTTCAGGAACAGGTGTACTTTGTAAAGGCACCTTTTGATCTACCATACCATGTATGATGGAACCCAAGTTGACAGCTGCATTTGAAATGCTGCTTTTCCCCTTCCCTAGTGTCTATTTGGGGGAACGTCCCCCTTCCCCCCTGACGTGGTCACAAAGGAGCGATCCCTTCTACCTCACCCGGCCAGGGTCTGCACCGTAATGGCGCTGATCCCGGCTTGACATTCTATTGTTTTCGGCTATAGCAGCCGAAAGCAATAGAATGCCTATCTCATTGATCTATGCAGTATATCTATACTGCATAGATCTCAATGAGAGATCAGAGCAAGCATACTAGTATGTGTGTAAAAAAAAAAAAAAATTATGAATTAAAAAAATCCCCTCCCCTAGTAAAAGTTTAAATCACACCCTTTCCCCATTTTATAAATAAAAATAAATAAATAAACATGTTTGGTCTTGCCATGTGCGTAATTGCCCAGACTATTAATTTATTTAATTTCTGATATCTCACGGTAAATGGCGTAAGTGCTTTTTTTTTTTTTTTCAATTTCATCACACATTTAATTTTTTTCTGGTTTTGCAGCATACTTTATGCCAAAATTAATTTTGCCATTGCAAAGTACAATTAGTGGCGTAAAAAATAAGGGCTCATGTGGGTCAGTAGGTGAAAAAATGCAATGGCCTTTTAAGCACAAGGAGGAAAAAACTAAAGCGCAAAAATGAAAATTAGCCCGGTCCTTAAGGGGGTTAAATAAAAATAATCAATCCTGGCATTTTTTTATCGCTTTTTGTTTACGCCGTTCACGTGCAGGAACAATATTGATTTATTTTATTAAATCGGACGATTATGCACGCTACAGTATATTATATGTTTATTTATTTTTATGTGTTTTAATTAAAAAATGGGAAAGGGGGGTGAGTTAAACTTTTATTGGGGAAATGGCTATGGTATGTTTTTTTTTTAACTTTTTTTAAAATTTTTTAGCATAGCATTGATCAGTGTAATCTGCGATCATTGCATAGAGCCTGCCTGTGCAGACTCTATAAAGTGATCGCCGATCTGACTGCATGGAGTAAGTTAAAAGAGACCTCCGGCAGTCAGATACAACGATCGGAAACCAAGCAGTCACGGGGGTCCCGATTGGTCAGTGACAGGAGCTGTGCCACTGATGTAAGTGCGGCAGCCCGTCATTAACAGTGAGGACCTTGCTGCATATGCTTGTCCCATATGCTTTGAAGTGAGCTCAGCTCCTGAGCTCACTTCAAAGCATCGGTGGACTCTATGACATACGGGTACCGCATGGGTCCTTAAGTTACAGGGTTCCATGACGTACCCGTAAGTCATGGGTCCTTAAGAGGTTAAAGGATTTAAAATGTGAACATTCAAATTACAGGGTTTCTTAAGAAGACTGTATTTTTATCAGCTCTCCTGTACCTCCCATGATTTTTGGAGGGCTCACCTCACCGACGGGCCTCAATTTCAGTTTTTACATGGTTTCTATGAGAACCACACCACTTTATATGTAGAACGTGTCTGACCACATAACACACACGCAATGACAGTTAGTGGTGGGTGCTGTTTGATTTCCCCTTGCCTATGTCACCTGTAGTCATAGGCAACGTGATTTAAAGGGTGCATGAAAATGTTTATTTTGCTTAAAATTTGGCTTTCTGACCATGATAATGTAGAGGAAAGAAGGTTTCCTGGTGTTTTTTAAACTTTACATAGAAGTTGTATTGTGTTTGGAATTTATTGTTGAGAGGCTGTGATGGTGGTGTAATGATGCCACTTAGGCGTGTTAGATGCACCCAGGCATGCTTCCCCTGCTGTTCCAGTTGCATTCCAGAGGTGTTGGCATAATTTCCTGAGGCGTCATTGTGAACTTGATGACCTTCAAGTGGTCGAATTTTGATTTCCAAGTGTCAAGCATATTTCTTCCATAGACGTTGTTGTGATTCGATATTCGATCGAAAAGTCGAGTATCAGGATCTACTTGACTCGATATTAGAAAATTCGAATATTTAACTACTTGCTCATCTCTAGATGAGACCAAGTTGAACTTTTTGGGGGCCTAAATGCAAAATTTTTTGTGTTGCATAAAATTAAAGGGGTTATCCAGCGCTACAAAAACATGGCCACTTTCCCCCTACTGTTGTCTCCAGTTTGGGTGGGGTTTTGAAACTCAGTTACATTGAAGTAAATGGACCTTAATTGCAAACCGCACCTGAACTGGAGACAACAGTAGGGGGGAAAGTGGCCATGTTTTTGTAGCGCTGGATAACCCCTTTAACACTACACCTTATCCTAAACACACCTTCTCCCCCAAGTAGCATGTTGGTAGCAGTATCATGCTGTGGTGACACTTTTCTTCAACAAGGACAGGGTAGCTGGCTAGGGTTGATGGATGGAAAGATGGGTGGAGCTAAATACAGGGCAATCCTGGAGTAAAAAGTTAGAGGCTGCAAAAAAATTGAAGACTGGTGTGGAGGTTCACCTTGCTGAAGGACATACAACCAGAGCAGCTATGGCATGGTTTACATCAAAGGATAGACATGTGTTATGCTGCGTTTACATGGAGCGATAATTCGCCCGATCGTACGATTAACGATTTCGAAATAACAATTTGTATTTGATAACAATCAGTGTTTAGACAGAACGATAAAGCCCATCTCACACATAGGCTAAATCGGTGAAAGACTTTACTCGAAAAGATCTGCGAATTTTTAGCTAACAACCAACGATGATTTGAGAACATGTTAAAAGATCAAAATAAACAATTTCTCGCTCGTCGCTTGATCGTTCGCTATGTTTACACGGAACGATTATCGCTCAAATGCGATCATTATCGTGCAAATTCAAACGATAATCGTTCCGTGTAAACGCAGCATTAGAATGGCCCATTAAAAGTCCAGACCTAAATTCAATTGAGAAAATTCAATTGAGAATCTGTCACGAGACATGAAAATTGCTGTCCAGAGGCTCTCTCCATGCAATCTGACTGAGCTTCAACTAATGGGTTTTAGGAATGTGACATCTTTTTTTATTATTTAATTTTAATGTGATCTTTTTTTATTTATTTTTTTATGAGGTGGTACGAATAAAAAACACAATTTAGCAGCTGTTTTTTTTTTGTATGCCGTTTACTATACGTTACATATGACATGTTATCTTTATTCGTCAGGTCGGTGCCATAACAGTGATATCCATTTTATATAGCTTTTGTTAGAGTTTATGGCATTTATGAGACGCACCCGACTATAAGACACACCCCTAATTTAGACCACTGAAAACAGGGAAAAATATTTAATGCTAAATAAACTTCCCTGGTGGTCTAAGGCCATGAAGGGCATAATGCAAAATTGCAGTGCCTTGTACCTACACATACACAGCTGCTGCATGCACAACACAACACACACAACTACACCCAGCAACATCATACATACTTGGCTCTGCTGTATCATACACACTTGTATCAATACACACAGGGTAAGGCTGGGTTCACACTGTGTTTATGCAATCCATTTTTTTTCCATCCGTTTTTTGCAAAAAAAAAACGGATGAAAAACGGATTACAAAGCACGGATGCATTTGTGTGCATCCGTTTTGATCCGTTTTTCCATTGACTTCCATTATTTAAAAAAAAAAAAACGGATCAAAACGGATCCGTGTTTTTTTTTTTTTGACGGACACAAAAACGTTAAAAAAAAAAAACAGATCTGTTAAACGTATGCTGAAAACGCAGAACCCACCCTAACACACATACCTCTGCTGCTCTATAGTTATGATACATTAAGTGTAGGACCTGCAGGATGTGAGTCATGTGATTAGTCATATGACTGTGGCATCCCCGAAGGTCCTTCAGCTCAGTAAGTTGCCGTGTATATCCCCTCCAGATTTTTTTTCCTGCAGGGGACTGGTCTCACTGATCTATACTGACAGGAGAAGGGAGAGGACTACACAGCTTATGCAGCCCTCTGGCCAGCAGGGAAGGAGTCGGGCTGCCCTGTCTCCTGAATATAAGACGGAGGCACTTTTTAGCAAGATATTTTCTTGCTTAAAAGTGCGTCTTATAAAACGAAAAAATACGGTAGCTTTTGTTATAGTTTATGGCATTTATACTATAAAAACTTTTTAGATCTTGCATATTTTAAAAGCA
This sequence comes from Dendropsophus ebraccatus, assembly GCF_027789765.1. NCBI lineage: Eukaryota > Metazoa > Chordata > Amphibia > Anura > Hylidae > Dendropsophus > Dendropsophus ebraccatus. The sequence goes on from NC_091461.1 coordinate 36,227,351, forward strand.
GTAATATTTAAATTTTTTCGCCAACGGAGTATTTTTTTTTGCAGAATAAGCTAACGTTTTTAGCTGTACACCTTTTCGGGTACATGTGACGTTTTTTCTATATTTTTTAGGAAGCGGGATTAACAAAAAAATTTCATTTTGTTTAGTTTTTTTATATTTATTTTTTATTGCGTTAATCGGGTGGGATAATTAATGTAACGAGTTAATATATGGGGTCATTACGGACGCGGCAATATCAAATATATGTATTTCATTCATAGGGGATCATTTATAAAGGGGGGGATAGGGAATGTATATATTTATTTAATTTATTTATTTAACTCAATTATTTATATGTGTGTGTGTGTGTGTGTTTTTCAACTTTTGCAGGTACATCTATAGTACATTACAGCAGTGCTTCTCAATTCCAGTCCTCAGGCCTCACCAACAGGTCATGTTTTAAGGATTTCCCATACAAAAGACACCTGTGGTAATACCTGATGCACTGAGTATAATTATATCCCCTGTAAACTACTAAGGAAATCCTCAAAACATGACCTGAGGACGGGAATTGAGAAGCACTGCATTACAGCACATGATCTGTGCCGTAATGTATTATACAGTGAATGAGCTCAGTGCAGGGAGCAGATCTGTTGCAGGAACTCCTGCTTTACATGATGTTTCTTGAAGTTATATAACTTTGTAATGTGCTTAAACAACCTTTTCTGCCCCCCCCCCCCCTTACCTATGTTTAACCCTCTCAAAACCCCACCTCTTTTTCCTGCCTCTTACTCCCGATCAAAACTAACATGTCAAAAGTTAATGGGATATTAGAGCTTCATTATGGTAGGAGTATACTCACACTACAGCAGAACCACATATTATGCAACAATAATTAGAGCACAATGGCAGAGTACATTAGAGGGGGCAGTGTCACAGTACATTAAAGGGGAAATCAGCACCATACATGAGAAGGGACAGTGGCACAGAACATTAGAGGGGCAACAGTACATTAGAAGAGGCAATGGCATAGTACACTAGAGAAAAACTGGTACAGCCTCTTTATAGGTGACAGTGACACAGTAAATTAGAGTGGTCAATGGTGTAGATCATTTGGGCATGGTTGCATAGTACACTAGGGACAATGGCACCATTCATTAGGACATTGTGACAAAAAGGTCTTTGGCATCATTAAAGTACTTAAGGGGGCACAAAGGCACAATCAAACTATGTGAGGGGGCACAGTGATACAATTAGTTTTTTTTTGGTATGCTATCCTTACCAGTTTTATCCCTACCATGCTTCTGCTCTGGTTCTCCATGCTACCTTTATTTACTTGCCTGCAGAGATTACATATCCAATCACTAGCTTCAGAGGTTTTGTGCCATCCACTACTGAGGTCAGTGATTGACTACAAGGTATAGTGGCACATTATCTCCGCAGGGAAGTTGGTCCCCTTAGCTGCATTGTGGGTGCTATGTGAGAATCTAGCCAACCAGTACTGATTGCATTTAAACTACAGTATAAACCATACAAGAGACTCAGCCATATAACCTTATGCTGTATCAATTAGGCACCAAAGGGGAAAAAAAATATTACAGAAGTAGCATATACCGTATACTATTACTACATTTTGTTGTAAGCATATATATCATAATACAGAATAAACAACAAAAAAAACGTACTATTTGTAAGTAAGAGACTTTCTTGAACTTACCTGAATTTCCAAGGACAACAAAAGCAATGAGCACATGTACATGTACATCTACTGCCAGAAAGTTTCAGAAAATTAAGTATAATAAGGATCCATTCTCTGTTTTATGTTTCCTTTATATGGCCCGTGGGGAATACAAGTAACTTTTACAACTCATTTTCTCCTGTAGTTTTATTTCCCATGTGTTTTTTTTTTATTCACACCACTAATTAACACTGACAGATAAGAGACATTTAGAAAATAAGTTATTTATCACCTGGGAGACTAATTAATATACACCAGGCCACTTTTATACTACTGTTAGGTTTTTGTTCACTTAAAATATACAGTTAAGGTCATAGTCAGTGATCGACTGCCCCGCAAATTTATAGTACTGACTCCCTCATATGGAGTAGTAAGAAATGCCCCCCCCCCCCCCCCCAAGGGTCCATTTACACAGAAAGATTATCTGACAGATTATCTGCCAAAGATTTGAAGCCAAAGACAGAATCAGACTATAAACAGAGATCAGGTCCTAAAGGAAAGCCTGAGATTTCTCCTCTTTTCAAATCCATTCCTGACTTTGGCTTCAAATCTTTGGCAGATAATCTGTCAGATAATCTTTCTGTGTAAATGTACACTTATGCTGGGTTTGCACGGAACGATTATCGTGCGAATTTGCACGATAACGATCGAATTCGAACAATAATCGTACGTCTAAACGCAGCGAACGATCGAACGACGAGCGAGAAATCGTTCATTTTGATCTTTTATCTTTTGATCTTTTAACTTGTTCTTAAATCGTCATTCGCAAAAAAAATTGCAGATCGTTCCGTGTAAACAGTCGTCGCGCAAAAGTCCGGCCGCCAGCCGCCGCTCCGATCGCCACCCCCGCTCCGATCGATCAATGCACGGCAGCACTGATTGGCTGAAGAGGGGAACCGGGAATTTCAAACGGCTCCTTTTCAGCCAATCAGTGCTGCCGTGCATTGATTGGCTAAAGAGGGGAGTCGGGAATTTCAAACGGCTCCTCTTCAGCCAATCAGTGCGGAAGAGGAGCACTGATTGGCTGAAGAGGAGCCGTTTGAAATTCCCGACTCCCCTCTTCAGCCAATGAATGCACTGAAGAGGGGAGCCGAGGACTTCGAACACCTGCTACGCGGAGCAGATATGGTATGCTCGTGGCCGGGGCGGCGGGGGCAATCGGAGCGGCGGCGGGGGGGGGGCAATCGGAGCGGGAATGACGATCGGAGCGGAGGGGGTGGCAATCAGGGCGGCGCAGGGGGCTGCGTTTGACTGTGGGCCCGGGCTGCGGATAAGCGAGGGCCGGGCTGCGGGCGGGCTGCGGGCGCGCAATCTTAAAACGATCGCAAAACGATTCTTCCATACGATATATATCGTACCGTCTAAACGCTGATGGTTATGAAAAAAAAATTGTTACTTCGACATCGTTAATCGTACGATCGGGCCAATTATCGTTTCGTGTAAACCCAGCATTAGTCTCTTGGGACCAGGTGCAACCACACCCTCTATGGCTAAACCCCTGCAGGATTTTGTTGGACACATTTATATGTATATTAACAAATACCCTATGCATTAGGCTCCGTGCACACGGAGCAAAACTGGCAGAATTCCCAATCCCGTCAGCCTCCCTGTCATAATGACAGTCTATGGGAGGCTTGCGCATCTCCTTTTTCCGCTCTGAAGAATGAACATGTTCATTCTTCAGCGCGTAGAGAGGAGGCGCGCGAGCCCCGCTGTCATTATGAAAGGGAGGCTAACAGGATTCTGTGGAGAATTTCGCTCAATACTATACTATAATACTACTCAATACTATTATTATTTATTATTTGATTCCAGGGCGCTATACAAGCAATAGGGGTAACAAACAAAACATTACAAAATGAAAACATGTTACTTGAATAAGGTAAATGGCAGACTGGTACATAGGGACAGAGAACCCTGCCCAAGAGGGCTTACAATCTACAAGGTAAGGGGAGGGAGAAATAAGGTAAAGGAGAGCCAGTGAAAGTTTGGTGCAGAATTATTACAGTTTTAAGAGATGTGTTTTCCGGTTGTTTTTGAAGGTCTTGATGGTGGATGAGAGGCGACACTGGGTAATGAGTTCCAGAATATGGGGGAGGCTCGGGCATAATCTTGGAGATGATTGTGTGAGGTATGATCAAGGGGGATTGGATGTTGCACAAGGGATGGTAGGGGGACATCAGGTCACAGATCTTTGGAAGGGACAGGTTGTGGATGGCTTTGTATGTCATGGTCAACAATTTGAAATGAATTCCTTGGGCAATGGGGAGCCAGTGAAGGGATTGGCAGAGGGGAGAAGCAGAGGCAGAGGTGGATTAGCCAGGGCAACAGAGTTAAGAATAGACAGGTACAAGGATGTTAAATAGAAGGCCAGAGAGAAGGATGTTGCACTAGTCCAAGCGGGAGATAATGAGAGTCAAAGGCGACCCCAGGGCAGTAGATTTGGACACTCAAGTAAGTGACTGGAGACTAGTAGTCCCAGTAAAGCCATCAAGCTTGCCTAAGCCTTACAGGCCAAGTTGCTGACGTGGACTGGGAGTTTGGAAGAGAGCCACACTTTGAGCCAGAATGGCATCTAGCAGTCCTCACACCCCCTTCTGTTGAAGTACCTACTCCCTCCAGTCTTCTCATCAGAGCTATATGGCTGGTTCAGGGGAAAGAAAGAAAAGGAATTGCAGGTGCAAAGGTGCAAATCTTCTACCTGGTGAGAAGGTGGAAAAAAACCCATATGCATTGTGTTGCCTCCAGAACCTCATCTATCATAAGAAAAACATAAGGTGTAAGAGCAAGATCCCCAACAGCTTTCGCAGGCCCTGGTGGACATGCCTGAGGCTCTGCGTCTGAGTCCGTTGCAAAAGCCAACTGAGACCGAGGCCAAGCAAAAGCCATCTCTACAGCAGCTGAATCCACTTTACCAGTTTCTCCTACTTCCACGGAGAAGTAGAGGTACAGTATATGTGTTGTATTTGAGATACAGAAATGTGCACTTATTGCCGATTTTTTGTGACACATCTCTGTCTGGGGGCAATTTTAAGGGTTCCCCCAGGGAAAATAGGGAGTTACATACTCTCTTCAAATCTGCATGCTGTAATACCAAATAAGTTTTGTCTGATTTTTTATTTGAAAAATTAGAAAAGGGGGTTATTATGGGAGGTTTTATTTATATAATCCAGGGACTTACACCATTCAACCCTTCAGATCAGCCTACGTGTATAGCCGTATGGCTGACATGAAGGGGTTATTAATGTCATTAGCAAATGTGTAATTAGACACAGAGCGGTGTAATAACACTGTCCTACCAGACCTGACCAATACCACCATACCCAACCAATACCACCATACCCACTCCCCCTCCTTAAAGAGACACCAGATTTACTGGCAAGTGTGAATGGGAAGTGGGAGACTAAAAAAAAATACCACGGGTGCCTAGTGATAAATACGGCCCTGATCACATCCTAGGGCTGGGACTCCTTTAATACCTTTCCCTATGTGTCCTTCCCTGCCTGCGATAGAGCCTCAGTTTTAGAGTGTCCCTTAACCTAGCATTTATCCTGATTGTGTTCCTGGTTCCTTGATTCTTGCTTTTGACTAAAGTTTCTGTACTGCGCTGACCAATAGTTGCCAACCTTGCTTCCTAACCGCTTATTATTGTGTTTGTCTGTCTTGTCTGGGTTTTGTGTAACACCTGTGCAGGCTGTCACTGTTATAACTCAGGCCGTGTTTTCGGGTCCTGGCGTCGCTGGTATGTGCGGCCAAAGAGTAGATAACAACCGCTCAGGCCGGTTGCTAGGGGCACGACAACAGCGTTCATAGAAGCCAGACTGCTTCTTTTGTTTTGCTACACTCTGCTCTGCTATTCCTTGTTTTAGCAGTGGCCACGGTTTCACTTCTCTGGCGATCTGCATAAGGTGTAGTGTGTTCACTGATTGTTAACTGACAGCTGACACACCAGTCAGCTGTCAATATCTGGGCAGGACCTGGAGCCTCAGCCCCAATCATGCCTGGGGCTGGGACTCCAGGTTCTATAAGTACCTCCCTCTGTTTCTCCATTCCTTGCCTGCAATAGAACCTAGTTATCTAGCATTTCTTGACCTAGTGATTTACTCTGACTCCTGATTACCCAATTTTTGACTTGTACCCTGACTATTGTTTGGATCTTGACTTTGTACTTATATTGAGTGTTAATGATTCGGACCTCTGATTATCCCCTTTTTATGTGTACGTCTTGTCTCTGTTTTGTGTTTCCAGTTGGATCAGGTTAGGAAATGCCGCCCAGTTGTCTGCTGCCATTTAGGGCTGTCGAGTCAAGTAGGCAGGGTCAACTGGGGTGGGTGTCAGTTCTAGGGCTGCACCTGTCTGTTGTTATCCCAGAACACCCTACCTGACAGTCGCCCAGTTATCCGCTACCATTTAGGACAGTTGCGGGAAGCAGGCAGGGTCAACGGGGCGGGTGTCAGGGTTAGGATATCACCTGTCTTGTGTCCTCCAGTCCCCAAGTCCTGACAGTTAGTTAGGGGTAAGTGGTGGCGACCCACTGTCCTTTCTTTGTTTAGCATAAATGTTAATAAAGTGAATTTATAATTTTTAACATAACTGTGGTTGTGCAGTTTACATATACCTGCTTGTCTTTTGGCTATCTGCATCACGCATGCAACTGCCTGAACATTTGTTATAGGAGACAAAACAGCCATAGTGGTAGGGCTCATCTTTCTGCCAAAGTCTCGATTTTTCATTGATTCCTGTTCACTCTCTTGGGGTTGATGGAAGAGCCAAGGCAATGGTTGTCCTCTTCATGAGCTTCAAGAGGTAGTCACCTGAAATGGTCTTTCAGTAGTCTTGAAGGAGATCCCAGAGATGCTTAGCACTTGTTGGACCTTTTACCTTCACTCTGCGGTTCAGCTCACCCTAAACTATCCCAGTTGGGTTCAGGTGTGGTGACTGGAGGCCAGGTCATCTGGCGTAGGACCCCATCACTCTCCTTCTTGTTCAAATAGCCCTTACACAGCGTGGTGGTGTGTTTAGGGTCATTGTCCTGTTGAAAAATGATGCACAAGCCTGGAGAACAAGAAAATGGCTGCACATCTCACCCTTGTATTCAGCTAACTTTTCCAAAGTTAAGTGAAAGAGCAGACCTAACTTTAACAGACTTTAAAGTTAACTCATACAAAGCATCTAAGGATTTTTCATTCCCTCAGGCCTAAAATATGTATAAACTAATAGTTGCAGTTCTTTTGTGACCTTCCATTTTCCATGAACAAATACACAGACATGTACTCCTAGAGTCGCATTCTGATGAACAAGTAAAGTAAATTCCACTTCATTCGTTATTTCAGTATTACTGTATAAGCAACTAAATTAAAATTATTTTTTATTATTGTCAAAACAATTTAAAGCCAAATTCTGCTTTCCAAAAACTCATTTAATACAGTAGTTAAAGTGTTAATATTACAATTAACTAATTAGTAGTGATGAGCGAATACTGTTCGATCGAATAGATATTCGATCGAATAGTGAGATATTCCAATATTCGATATTCGTACGAATATCCCGCGCATATTCGATAAATATTCAATAAACGTTCAAATCCCCCAGCTTCTGGTTTCACCCTCCAAATGGTCAAATAGATGTTTTTCTCTAATCGAATACTAGTTCCCATAGACTTTAATGGATGTCAACATGGATGCCAGTTAAGGCCCAGCAGTAGCCAATATGGAGGCCAGTGAAGGCACAGCAGTAGTCAACATAGATGCTAGTTAAGGCACAGCAGTAGCCAACATGGAGGCCAGTACAGGAGCAGCAGTAGTCAACATGGGGGCAAGGGCAGGCACAGCAGTAGTCAACATGGATGCCAGTTAAGGCCCAGCAGTAGCCAATATGGAGGCCAGTGAAGGCCCACCAGTAGCCAATATGGTGGCCAGTGAAGGCCTATCAATAGCCAAGATGGTTGCCAGGGCAGGAGTATCAGTTGTAATGGGGTGACATGAGCAGCAGAAGCAGAATAATGAGGTCCATGGACAGGCAAGAGGTAGCAGGGCAGCAGGAATGGTGGAATGACCAGTAAGATCTAGTTCACATATAGGCCATAATAGATGCAGAAAAGGTCCTACATCTTGGTGACAACAGGACCAAATCCTACTCTGTGGTATAAGGAGCAGGTGTCACAAAGTTCTTATCTATCCATGTGGTGTTCATTTTGATGAACGTCAGACCTTCCACACTATCACAGGACAATCTGGTTCTCCTGGGACTGACTATATGACCTGCTGTGCTGAAAACTCGCTCGGATGACACACTGCTGGCCGCACAGGAGAGTATGTCCAAAGCAAATTCAGTGAGTTGTGGCCAGACATTTTCCCACCCAGTAGTCCGGGGTTTCCGGCACGTTAGGTGGCAATGTAGAGTTCAAAAACACCTGGCCTTGCTGTTTGAGATGTGATGTTTGAGCTGCATAAAAGCATGTATCATAGACATCAGGCTCAGACTGGTGCCGCTGCTCATGCCACCCAATCTGCTAGAGGAGGATGTGGAGGAGGCAGCGCTGCTGGTGTGGCCCTGGTGGGAATGATAGCGCTGTTTTCCAAAGGCTGCCACTAACTGTGCACCCAGCTCCTCTCTATAATAATTAATTTTTTCCTCCCGTTGGGAAGGGTGAATGAATTCACTCAGCTTGTTGCGATACCATGGGTCCAATAGTGTGGCCAGCCCGAACTCGTCCCGTTGACAAATCCTTTGCAAGCGTGGGTCTGCCCGAAAGCATGTCGAGATGCGCTTAGCCATTTCCACCAGGGAGTGGAAAGGAGTCCCCGCCTCCATCTCCACAGCATACTGCCAATGGGTACTGCCTCCATCCTCCTCATCCTCCTCATCCTCCTCATAGCCCTGCATATCCTCCTCTGACCACCCTCTGGTCTGGCAGGAAGGCTCATCTCCTTCTCCTCCACCCGTCCCCCCTAAGAGTTCCTGTGCATTCAGGTTCTCCTCCTCCTCCTCAACTTCCTCTACCTCCTCTTCCACCAAGCCTTCCTCCAGCGACCCAGGCTGCGACAGTGGCAAGACCTCTTCCCCCTCGCCACTGAGTCGCATCAGCATCAGCTCCAGTACATGAAGCATGGGTATAATGGCGCTCAGTCCTGTGTCTTGCCCACTGAACAGAAAGGTGGCCTCCTCAAAGGGTCGTAGCAAGCGGCAGGTGTCACGCATGAACTGCCACTGGATGAGCTCCAGGTTACACAGGGGAGTCGTCGTGTCTGCCTGCATCAAGAGGAAATCAGTCAAGGCCTTCCTCTGCTCATATAGCCAGTCCAGCATGTGGAGGGTGGAGTTCCACCGCGTGGCTACATGGTTGGGAAGACCATTCTTCCGCTGCAGGTCGAGGAAGATGTGGTGAGAGCCACTTGAATGGCTAAAATGGTTACACAGCTTTCGAGCCATTGACAGCACAGTCTGTAAATGGGATGAAGACTTTAGAAAGTATGTAACTATTAGGTTTAAAACATGTGCCATACATGACTCATACCTCCTTGACGCAGCACGGAGAGAAGGTTGCTCCCACTGTTACTCACCCCCGTCCCAACTTTAAGATGGCGTGGAGTCAGCCACGAGAGGATTTCCATCTCGAACAGGCAGTGCAGCTCTTCCCCTGTGTGTCTCCTTTCACCCAGGCAAGCTAGATGCAGCACAGCGTGACACCTCTGTGCTACACCCAAGCGGTACAAGGGAGGAACACTGGCAGTTGAGGAGGTTTTGGACCTACTGGAGGAGGTGGAGGAGGACCGCGACACAGGAACCCTGCTGTGACAACAGGGTGGTGTCATTGCCCTTCCCTGGCCAAGTTGCTGGAGGTCCACCGGCCATATTATATTTACCTACTGAGCAGTAATGGACATATACTGCCCTTGCCCCTAATTACAGCTCCAGATGTCTGTGGTTAAATGTACATGTCTGC